>NC_028355.1:2634009-2761868 GCF_000741045.1 Vigna radiata var. radiata
TTTTTTTTTTTTTTTTTTTTTTTTTTTTTTTTTTTTTTTTTTTTTTTTTTTTTTTTACGAAGTGATTGTGTGAACTTGTTGATCTTGTGTTTTGCTTAAATGTTAAATTGAGTTGCTGGTTCAATCCCAGTGGCTCTTTTTTGCTTGAATAGATGTCCATGTAAGAAGCACAATTTTAGCTTGGTGATTTTTGTTAACATTGCTGTTTGTTGGGTGCGGTGCATTGCTGCTTTGCTGTGTGGACTTGTTAGACATTTTTCTTCGGTTTTTATGGACGGGGTTCTTGTCATCCTAGACCCTAAAACTAAGCTGAATGAACTGGATGATTTTTCTTCTTCTGACCTTTTAGTATTAGCTACATTTTATGTTCTGAGCTCTTATTGATTGATAATTGGTTAATCTGAGTAGAGTAATGTGTTTTACCTTTACTACCACATTTAATTTATTACATGTGTATAAAATTTACTTAATATCACTGATTGTTACCTGTGATAATCAATTATCTCCTATTATAATTGATTATTTACTCAAGATAATTGATTATCTCATGATAATCTATTATTTGTGCATCCATGATTATGATTATGTCTTCAAACCACTAAATAATTGGTTATCAATATAACACAATCAATTAACTTGTTCTTACACTGCATTAATGTTTCTCAACGACTCGGGAAAGCATACTCCAAGATGAATCATCCAATGTTCCATATTACTTAAAGACATGCATCTATGCATTTCAAAAATGAATATACACCAATTTCATTACAACTAAATGAATATGTAATAAGACTTCCAAGTTGACCAAATGGAAAAGGAAAACTCCTCCATAAGTTGGGTTGTTGACTTCTAATCTATCAAGCAATTAGGGGTTCAAGAGTTGGTGTTGTTGAAATGTAATGTTTTTTTTTTATTATTATTATTATTATTATTATTATTTATGTTTGGGAACCCAACTTTTAGGTTAGGGTTTAAGGAAGTGCCTTGACCTTTTGTATTATGTTCCTTTGTACTCTAAATATTAGAGTATAATTGTAATCGTGTAATAAGTACATATAGTGTTTTACTTCATTTAAGTTCTTCAAGTTGGTATCAAGAGTCAAACCATCTTCACTGGTTCATCTTCATTGTTAGTCATTGGTATCATCGTCCTTCACCATTCTTCACTACTATTTGTCGTCACATATTCTTTGGTGAAGTCATGGTTAGGTGTGCCTCGAGAAGCACCTTCGCACACACTGCCTCGTGCCATCTTTTTCTACCTAGCTTTAGGTGTGTGTTCATCATGCATTGCCTTCCTGGTGTCAAAATCACACCACACTGTTGACGTTTGTTTTGCCACAGCCTCCTAAACGTGTTGTTGTCCTTGTCATTTTGTTTCATTGGTCGTAGCTTTCACCTAGGGCTTTTCCCTGAAAGCTAGTTTTTTTTTTTTTTTTGGAATCCTAGGGTTTTCTTCTCAAAGTTGTTCTTTTGGAATGGCTTCTCCTATTAGAATGACTTCCTCTCTATCTGCTACTCTTACTATTACCACTATAAAGCACAAGTGGAAAAATTACTTATTTTGGTCCGCTTATGTGGAGTTTTGGTTTCTTGGTTAAGGATACCATAATCATCTTGAACAAGATGTCTCTAGTGTTCCAAATGAAGAAAAACGTCAGTGGCAGAAATTGGATTTTCAATTATGTGTTGTTTTATGGCAATCTGTTGAGCAAGAGGTTTTAGAAATTGAGACCTTATAAGGCATGCTTCTCTTTTTGAAAAAAGGCACAAGACATTTTTGCTAATGATGTACAACATCTCTTTGATGCAACTCAAAGAGTAGCCTCACTCAAACAAATGAATCATGATATGGTTTTTGATATAGGAAAGGCTCAGGCTGCAGTAGAAGAATTAAAGAATTTCTGTGACTGATTCATTAAAAGATAACAACAAAAAACTTGATAAGTTTTACATGGTCTTAATTTTGAGTCTACACTCGGATTTTTGATCCTGTACATGACCAAGTTTTAGTTGC
Source organism: Vigna radiata var. radiata (assembly GCF_000741045.1). Lineage (NCBI taxonomy): Eukaryota > Viridiplantae > Streptophyta > Magnoliopsida > Fabales > Fabaceae > Vigna > Vigna radiata. The sequence continues at coordinate 2,636,027 of NC_028355.1, forward strand.
CTACATTGGTAAAAGATGAGAATTCAATTGATGTTATTGAAATATTAGCAACGGTAGCACTACGAGGAAGAGGAGGGGGTGGGAGCAATTGAGGAGGACGTGGTGGTTGAAGTGGGTGTCCTCAATGCTTATATTGTAAGAGAATGGGCTATACCCAAGAAAAATGTTATCTGTTTGTTTTTACAGATAAAAGTTGTTCATTTGTCTAAATCTAATAATTTAGAATCTAGAATTTTTAATGAAGAGTACCAAGAATTTTTGAGGTACAAGTTTGAAAAATCTACCAATTTTGGCCAATCCTCTTCAATGTCAAATGCGTCAACTGTATGCATCTCTCAATCTGTGGAAGCTGAGGTTGCAAGTCCTGGTTGTAAAAGGAACAATAAAACCCCCTCCTCATCTGCCAAATTCATATTTCTTTTTAATTTTTTTTTCTGGTGTCAAAGTGAATCATGAAAGGTCAAGCTCCCCACTTTTGTTATGTCCATCAAACAATAGGAAAATTTGGGTACAAAATTTGGCCAATGGGCGTTTTGGTTAACTGAAGGTAGAAGGGTGTGATCTTGGTTGCATATTTAAGAAATGCCATATGTTGCTAATTTCAGTTTTACATTTTTTAGCCAAAATTAGTTGAGCAAGATTAGACCATGAATGGATGATCTGCTTTTACTACAATTGGTAAATTTGTTGTAATTATCCTAGGAATTGGTGTTAATCACCTAGATTATAGTGTAAATTATACTTAGTCAGACCTAATGCGTCTTAGGATCAAACAGTGTAATTTGATTATACCGAGGTTGGTTTTCTAAGTTCATTACCATTTCTTTTGAGTCCTAAACTTTTCCTAGAGTAACTATCACAAATTAAAATTGCAGACATATTAACTTGATACCTGATTGTAATTATCCTAGGAATTGGTGTTAATCACCTAGAACTTGGTATGACCTACATTACCTCCATATAGTGTAAATTTTACGTAGTCTGACCTAATGCGGCATAGGATCAAACAGTGTAATTTTAAATTACACTGAGGTGTCCATTACCATTTCTTTTAAGTCCTAAACTTTTCATAGAGTAGCTATCAGAAATAAACATTGCAGACAAACTAACTTTGTATCTGCTTGAAATTAGTATAGACAATTGCTGACATATACTATTAACACTAATGTTTGTTTAATTATTAAATTGAAATTTCTAGGGTGTTACAAATGTTTAATCTATTTTCTTTAAGTTGTTCCTGAAATCCCGAAATATTTTGTACTTCTGCCACCAAGAGTGAAGATACCGCTTATGACAATCTATAGTTGTTTTTATATAATTTTATATAAAAGGATAGTATTTGCGTTTTACTTTTTATGTGCTTTGTTCCTTTTTCCAACTCTAGATAGGATCTGAATTTAAATAACAACCATGTTTTGTCTTTTTGTCACTTCCATATTCTTTTTGGAAGTATGTATGAGTTTGTGTAGAAGTTCCCGATTCTGTTTTATTTTATTATGTGCACTTGGTTACTTAGTTTCGTTCATCATTTAAATATTTGACAGACTTTTAGTCAAAATCTCATATGGAGTGAAGTGATTTAAGATTTTGGTTTACTTCTATTTATTACTTTGGGATAATGAAAAATTTGAAGAACTGGATTTTATATTTCTGTGTTTTTCTTTCAACAAGTGAGACTAATCCCCTAACATGTGTTGATTTTAATAGCTATGGCTAATTATATTCCCTTGTTTTCTTTCTTACTTTGTTTGCAGCTTGGTTATCTCTTTTATCTCGAGTTAAAATTAATTGTGGATTTCTTTTCATTTTATTATATCATTTAGTACTCTTGCATGTATCTAAAAAATCTAACTTGCAATCTCTGGTTTATCTATGAAGCTTACATTGTAAAATTTATTGACGCTTTACTTTTGTTTTCCTGTTTTACGTCAGAAAAGGAGAACCTATGTCTATATGGATTCCCCAATGAACAATGGGAAGTTAATTTGCCAGCTGAAGAAGTTCCTCCAGAACTTCCCGAACCTGCATTGGGCATAAACTTTGCTAGGGATGGGATGCAAGAAAAGGACTGGTTATCTTTAGTTGCTGTTCACAGTGATGCATGGCTACAGTCAGTGGCTTTCTACTTTGGAGCGAGATTTGGTTTTGATAAAGCTGACAGGTATAATAGTTCTTTTCTCCAATCTTTTATCTCGTTATTCTCTATGCAATTGTTTCGGATATTGGATTATAACATGTTTGGAATGCATGCCAGTACCTTTTACTTCTGAACTAATGCTTCTTTTGTGGAAGTATTATTGACTTACTTGTCTGCATAATGTATTCAGTTGAGATTTAGTTAGTGGAAAAGTATTGCAACGTAGACTTTTCAATTTTATCTGTGCAGTATTTAATATTTTCTGATGATTTGTTTGACTTAATAAAATATGATGCCTGAATAGTTTAACACAAACCATTGTCAGCATGAGATTAACATATCTGTCTTATGCTTGTAGGTTAGAGCTATGTTTTATTTATGCAATTGCGATACGAAAAGCGTAGCTGAAAAAAGCACAAGCAAGACGCATTTCTTATGCCCTGTGTCATTGACTGTTTTTCCTTTGCTTATAATACTGGGCCAAAATGGTTTAGGCTATTGAACTATTTCATGAACAATTCTGTGTTTTTCTGTATATGTTTTCGTGCGCACTCATCTGGAAAGAATGGGATTAAGAATTTGACTTTAAGATTCTAAGCTTTTCTCTTTGTGGAAAAAAAGAGAGTTTGGCACTTTGCATTGTTTCCATGTGTTTACATGACAAGCAGATGGCAATAAAATTCCCATGTACATGCATGGGTTTATATGCCCCTCGTGACTAGTTAGCAATATAATACATGTATGTGTTGGAATACATAATTCATTAAAGCAAGTATACTTGTTATTTGTATCCTGACCATTGATAACGTGTAATTCTTTGTGCAGGAAACGCCTGTTCACTATGATTAATGATCTGCCTACTATATTCGAGGTCGTAACTGGATCTGCAATGAAACAGGCAAAGGAGAAGTCAACAGACCGCAACAGCAGCAAATCAAAGTCCGGTTCAAAAGTAAGAAAACATCATGTTACCGCTGCCCATGTTTGAGTTTTCTATTTTGTTGACCATTTTTAGTATCATAATTGCACTGTTTATTTTATCTACTTTGTCACTGTTGAACTTTATGGTCTGAATAGGAGTAGGAAATGTCTTATTATTATCATAATATGTGCTAAATATAATTTATTCCCTCTGAAATGTCATTTTTACATGTGTTTACTTGCTAATTTATTTCCTTTCTAAATTTTCATTTTCACATTATTGTCTGCTATATGGATCAAAATAAAAATTAGCGAGGATCTGAATCTGTGAAGTATGTAAAACAAGAAGTTAAGGAGGAGGAGGTATTGGACGAAGAAGTAGACGAGGAACACGGAGAGACCTTGTGTGGCGCTTGTGGGGAGAACTATGCATCCGATGAGTTCTGGATTTGTTGCGACATATGCGAGAAGTGGTTTCATGGCAAGTGTGTGAAAATCACTCCTGCCCGTGCTGAGCACATCAAACACTACAAGTGCCCCTCATGCAGCAACAAGAGAGCAAAACCTTGATATCATATATAAGTGGTGTTATGGGGTAGGTATCAGACCCCTGTAAATCATGCTGGACTGCTAACTTGTTAGTTCCTTAGGCATTCTGCATTGTGCCCTGTTGGTGCATCCTAGGTATTCACTAGTTTGGTCTCGTCAACTCAATGTGGATATAATTATTCAACATTTGATAGTTTTCTGCTTCTGAACTTCTATAACCTGTTCCCCTGCATTGGGATATGTTTGTTCTTAGTACCTGACAACATATGTGCAGCAGCTTCATTTGTGCTTGTTATATGTTTCATTTTTCTTTTGCATCTGCTAGCATTATTCACTGCAGCTTGGAGAAATGACCTAAGTTTATGAATTTAACAGACAAAAATTAAGGTGTGCGTTTACTGCTTTTGCTATCACCAGAATGAAGAGTGGAATTATTGGTCAGATGAAAGATGACATGAAAAAAATGTTCCAGACTAATGGATTCCGCTTCATAACAATGTTTTCAATGCACCAGATCTTGTTACCCTTCTGAATAAGACACTAAGGATTAGTATTAGAAGTCTGATGCTCAGTGCTGTGGCCAACAATGGCACCATGGCACTAGGGGGAGACAGGGTCAGCGAGAACGATGAAATTAAGGTGCCATGTAAGAGTATGTTTGTTTCTGCAGTCTTGTTATTTCTACTTTCGCTCTTATAATATATAAAATGATTAATGTACTCTTGACGTAGTATTTTATAATAAATTTGAAATTATACTTTCAAATACATATTCTGAAATAAGTTACTTTGGATTTTGATTATATCGTTCTGTTTTAGATGAAGTAATTCTAAAATTATATAATAAGTGCGCTTTTGTATATTGTGGTGGGGACTGAGAAAAGAAAGTACGAAGTTTTTGAAATAAAATGACTTATTTTTTTGTAACTAAATTTGCAATAAAGATGCTCATAATTTAGTTCGCCAGTGAAGTTTTTTTGGACAAAACTGTCTTTGAATTTCTAGTGTTTTTTACTCGCTTCTCCATAAAATTCTATTAGCTTATTTCAAATTGTTTACTTATTGTAACGTCTTAATTTTGTTTATAAATATTTAGTTTAGGAAATTAAGGATATTTACTATTTTTAAATTTTCTTTAGATGAAATAGAAGAACGTAACTTAAATATGTAAATAATATGCTTCAGCAAAACTTTGATACTTAAAATTATTTATATTTTATTAATTTACATTTATTTTTTATTTTGTAATTAGCAACAGATATTTTTAACTACAATGATTAATGTTAAAGAATTATAATCGAATTTTTAATATATATATATTATTGAATAATAATATAATAGTTTTTAAATATTTTAATGTATCAATTAATAACTAAATTTACTTAGTTAACACATACAATGTGAGATTCTTAAAAATTACAATAATTAAGAAATATATATTCAAGATGATGTATTATTTATTTTATTTAAAAAGATTTATTTTATTATGACAAGATAAAATGGTTTATTAATTATTTAAAATATTTTAAAAAAATAATATTAATTAATTATTTAATTAAAAATATATTATCTAATATTATAAAATATTTTGAGGTATCATTAAATATGAAGATATTTTTAGATATAGTGTAATTAGATATTCTTAGATATAATGAGATATCTTTATGTTGTTAGATATTATAAGATATTTTTTGTTATTGTTATATACTTTTATTAAATAATAAAACATTGTACTTTTCTCAAATATATTAGGTTTATAAATATAAAATAGAGTTTAGGGAGAGAATCTTAATAGAAACAGTGGAAGTCATGGAAGAAACAAAGTTTTAAAGGTTGAGTTTTGAAAGAGTAAAAGGAAAAATGAAGAGCAAAAAGTAAAGGGAGACATTCTTATTTTCTTTATTGTTTTCTTGTATGTATGTGTTTATGATAAGTTGGATTAAAATGTGGTTGTAAGGGAACTAACAAGTTTTTTTTTTTTTTATCAAAATGTTTTGTAAGAAAACCTAACTAGGTTTTGTTTTTTCGGTTTCATTATTATCTTTTTAGGTTTAAAAGATTGTTTATTGGAAATACGCAAAGATTTGATAAATTGATAATTGACTTGGGTATAGAATGTTTTTGAGAAATATTATATTTTGATAAAAAAAAAAAAATGTTTTTCATGATTTTATGAGTATCATAGGTATAGGAGTGTATAGTATCTTAGATTGTGATAAGAACTTTATTTGTTACTTGTTAACTTTGTTTGTATACGTTTTAAAATACAACTGTTCTTTTAATTTATCTACCAAATCTTGTTTTTTTTTTAAATTCTTTGTAAAATCTTTTAAGTAACATAACATTTTCAGAATCTTACCCCATTACGAGAGTTAAAAACAATTGTATTTTACAAAGAATAAAAAAAAACAATAAATTTGTAGGTGAAGAAGTGTATTTAAACAATAAACATATTTAAGAATACTCATTCAGATGTTTTTAATTTGGAAATATATACTTGACTTAAGAAGACAGAAGTTTGTGTTACATATTAACACCTTTTAAAGACTTTTTTCCACTGTTATTCTTAAACTAGTTTTGAAACTTTACCACTTCATAAGATGAAATGCAAATTATAGATATAATTCTAAAGGTGAAAATAAGATATTTGAAATTTAACTACAGATAGTTTCCAAAACCAACCAAATACGCAGAACGTTCTTTCAAAGTCGTAGAGCAAACAGCATTCATTTTTCTCAAATGGACAATACCACAACTGTGAATCTTAAATTTGCAATTGTAATAAAATCAACATTTTTCTGCAAGAATACTCCATCTAATTGTGGACTGCAATATAATTTACCCCATGTAACATACAAACACTGCTTCCTGAAGACATAAATACAGCAGATGCATGCACAAGTTACAATTGACTTTACAATAGGAAACTGTGCCTACAGCAAAATACACAAAATCCCTCATATTTTCTATGTATCTCGTAGTACTTTGCAATTATTAAAGGATGAGTCCAATTTCGTTGATGCTACTATAACAAAACCAAACAATGCCCTTAGCACAGGTACCTGAGTGACAAGGCATTCAGAAACAGATGCCTTGAATGACATTAACAACTCCGAAAGACAACAAGAATCTAAGTTGTGGACTTCAGCTGAGTCTTATAGTGTCATTTGGCATAACGACATCCGGGTTTCTTACATGTGATTTCCCTCGATTGCCAAAAAGACGAGATGATATGCTCCACAAGGAGTCACCAGGTTGCACCTTTGAGGTAACTGGAGCATTAGATTTAGATGAACCCTTTGACTTCATCAATGGAAGTTTGTTATTATTGTTCTTCCCCATTCCATTTGCAAGCAACCAGCGAGAACCAGATTGTTGCTGATTTGAAGTGCCCCAGAGCTTCGTTTTCTGAGGCTCAGGCTTCAGACCTGCCACATGGACTTCTGTGATTCTGAACTGAGGAATGCCCTCTTCCTCTTCGGAACTATTCTCCTCGTTCTTGGTGTCCTTCATGTCCACCTTCGCAAGGATTTCCCTATCATCATCATCCACGTCATTGTTTTTCATCATCAAAGAGACACTGTTGAAAATCTTTTGCTTTGGAAGCATGAACTCTCTCTCAACTTGTATAAGAGCAAGCATTGGTGTTCCAACCGGTTCGTAATTTCTCAGAGGGTCACGGAGTTGCACCATTAATGCTACTGTGAAATTGTTTCCTAGCAAACCACATCTTCTGCTTTTGCCTCGTCTCTTCTCTCCCTTGGAACTCCCACGAATGAAGTCAAAAGAGTTGGCATGATGGGCTGCAAGAAGTTTGGAAGTATGCTCACTGATATTATCTATATCATCAATCTCACCGGAATCCAGCCTCATCCATTCATCAAGAGTTAATGATAGGCCCATTATCCCATCCACACCGTCACCACCGTCACCGCCATCTTTTACATCCATCAACTGCAAACCAGCAGCTCCATCCAGGCCAAGGGACCCACTAATATCAACACCCTTGCCCTGCAGAGCCGAAATATCCCCAATGGACTGTGCAATGATGTTTGATGGTGCCTCCTCTTCTGACATCCCAGATTGTATTCTCAAACCCTCCATTGAAAGTGCTTCAATTTTATCCATAGCCAATGGAGCAAGGTCTTCAACCGAAACAAACTCTGATCCTGGTTGGTTGGCCACTGTTCTTGAACTAAACTTGCCAGACTTTTGTACTGATCCTTTCAAGTCCCTTTGCACATGAGCACTGTCCTGCCTTGTTATTGGATTGTGCTGCAAATGGCTTTGCCTGCATAAAACAAAGCAAAATTCAATCAGTAAAACATTTAAGAATAACTACTAAAAACTCAGCCAAGACCAGTGATACAAACAGGATAGGCTAACCTCTCTGCTCCTTCTAAGACAGGCATGGCTTCCCATGCTACTTGTTGCATTGTCTTCCCTGTGATATCTTCTAGAGGCATCAACTCCTTAGCCTGCATTGAGAGCTTCTCAATTCCCACTGAAGCCAAACACTGCAAAACCTCCATTATCCCAGAACCCATTTCTGCTGGTACAACGACAGGGTTGGATACCTGCATGATTAAACTCCCACCACTTTTAGAATTCTTGAAAAGTGAGGGATTCATAGAGCGTAGGAAACCCCCGTCTTTTGTCTGAAGAAAAGGGCCCAACCCATCATCAAGAGGAGGCAATATAGGAGGCTCTTCAGGTGGCAAAGGAATTGGACTTCCAAAACCAGTAAAATCTTTTGGTGGAGAATGATGAAAAGCCTCCTCATTCAAACCCCATTGACGCATCAAGGCTTCTGTTTCCAAGTCTTCTAGTGTCTGAGCCCTCTGTTTGCTTCTCACATCCTGAGACTCGGCTAGATGCTCCTCCTGCAGGTCTTGCAAAAGGGATGATGACCTGACATCTTCAGAAAAGTTCCACTGCTCAGATGCGGCGGAACCATCATAGCCACCATCTGCTTCATTATCATGGTTCATTTCAAAATCAAACAAAGAGGAAAAGTCCCCATCCAAAGCCTCCTTCTCAAATTGTCTTAAAAGTAGCTCTCTTGGAGATTCGGGCTCACTTTCAGAACTCAAGGCCATGGGACTACGTTCTAAGTCTAACATGCTTAAAAACTCACTGGCAACTGATTCTGTAACATCATCCAAGTTATGAGACTTTGTCATCTTATGTTCAGATTTAAATGCTGCTGTTTCTGGAGATTCTAGTGCTACTCTCTCCAAATTTGATACACTATTTAAAGCAGATTCTAGTTCTTGCAGGAGCAGCTCGTTAGTATCACTGTCAAAGCCATCCTCTTTGCTAGCAAATTCCTCTACGACTACCTGGTCCTTAGAAATATCATTTACCTCATCCAGAAAATCCTGTTTAACACTCTCTTCAAAAGGTTCTTGTATACCTGATATGCCAAGGGTATAGGCAATATCAACTGTAGAAGCATCCTCAGGAGCCTTCCCAATGAATTCCTCTCTTATAACAGGTTCATTTGATGACAGTTCTATTCCCTTATCAACAACAAAAAAATCATTACCTTGAAACTGTTCAGGGTTTTCATTTGCGGAATCAGGTAAAGGATTGTAGTCTGGTTTAAATATCTCCAGCTTTTCTTGAAACACTGAAAGTTCAGGTTCTTCAGGTTCCTCATGCACTGGACGTTTATCTTCAGCCTTACTCACATGCTCGTCAAATGTTTCTTTTCCAAAATCAGAAGCATATGCATCTGGCTTGATTGACCCAAGATTTTCGGAGAACGAATCAAGTTCTGCTTCGCTAAGCATAGAACTAGCCTTTTCTTCATCAAATTTCTTATATAAGATGTCTATTGAGCTGGCTAGTCCAGACCCAGTCAATGGCAACACCTCATGAAGATCCTTTACCTCATCTGAAGCTCGAGGTGATAACTGCAAACTCGTGGTTCGCCTCATCCTGCTGCTTGCATCAAACTGTCGGGGTTTAACATCTTGTTTCATCAGAGCAAAACTATTCTGCCTGGAACTCAATACGTTAGAAGCATTATGGCTGTCTCTGGTAGTACTAGCATTATCACCAACAACCGTGTAGCCAAAACTGACATTCATCACAGCACCCTTAGCCACTCCCGATAATCGAAAACTAGTAGTCCACTTCCCCGAGCTCTTCTCCTCCTCGAGCTCCTCCAGAGTGAGAGGAAGCAACCTTGTCAGATCCACCCGGTGCTTTCCCAAATCCATCTCCTGGGCACTCAGAAGCGAAGCATAGAGCAAAAAATGCTTTGCTTCATACTTTGCAGAATGGTGAGGTCCACTCCTGCTGCCATACACTGAGCAAGTGTAGGTCAACTTCTCTTCAAATTCAGCCACAGACTGAATCACCTTGGCAGGACCAGTCACAAGAACCCCATCACGCCTTTTCCAGTACACAGCAAGACTGGCATTATCAAAACTTGGAGGCAACCCTTCAATCAGGTGAACTTGCAGATAAAAACTACAATTAAACCTCTTGTTTCGGATGTGGGAAAGGGCTCTTAGAGGCCTCCAATTCCAAATGGACTTCTTATCCTTTTGAACACCATCATCATTGTTATTATTAACACTGGTTTTAGACTTAGATTTGGGATCAGGTAACTGAGATTTCCCAGTGAATTTAGATCGTGAATTTGCACCAGGTATTGAACTCCTTGCAGACCCTTTATCCAAGTACAAAGCTTTGTTCATGGTTTCAAAATCCTTTAACAACTTCTTCGGGGCATTAGAACCCCCACCACTCTTCTTCCCAGCCTCCGTTCTCGACAACATCCTCTTCTACCCAACAAAATAAATAAAGTGAATTCAAATGAAACAGAACCCGACCAAAATCTTTTATAGAAAAAATATAAATCAAACACAGGAAATTATTAAACTGCGAAGCAAAATTTAAAAACAAAATCATAAAAAAAGAGTGAATAGATTGCATACCAAGTAGTGTTGGAGATGAAACCAAAGCAACTGCAAAAAAATTAGGTCAGCAAACCCAATCCATTGACACCTACCCTTCTTCTCAAATTCAAACTGCAATTCTATAACCCAAAAGAAGAATCCATTTTGTTCAGTCACATGTCATTAAAAGAATAAGATGAAGAAGAAGCATAAGAAAACGAAAACATACGAAAAGTTTCAAAATTTGTCAGCTGAGCTTGTTATCTTCTCATGTCCAATCTCTTTTTCTTGTCTCTTTCTCTCTCTAGTAATTGCCGCTACCTCTTTCAAAACCGAAGAATTGAAGTTGAAATTGAAGAAACAAAAATAATATAATATAATAATTTTAATATATATTATTTTATTTTTTTCATGCGCGTATCTTTCCCAAAATCCCAATAATTAGTATTTACTAATTTTAATTCTTTCTAGTTCTGTCCAAAAAAAAAAAAAAAAACTTCTGTCTGATTCTGCACCTCTTCGCATGTGCATCTTAGTTGTGTCTTTTCGTAATTATAACGGTAATCGCTGGTTGTTCATATTTTCTAATAATATTATTTTAAACTTAAATTTGATTAAAAAATATATATTAATTTAATATGAAGTCAAAATCTGTGATAATAATACTATTTATTATTTTGGGTGATGAATAAAAAAATTCCTTTTGCATGAATCTCACAACACTATATAACTATTTACTTCAACACTAAATTTATGAAAAGGGAATATTTAAGACAATTTTGTAAGTGATGCCATTAGTTTAATATTCTAACATTTAAATTCTTTTACTCGTAATACTTTACATAATACACTAATGTTGGTATGAGTAAAAATTAATCATTTGCTCTATCTTAATTTTCATTAATCAATTCCTTAATTTTAACTTTTATAAGTAATTAGAAAGAACATCACAAAATTTAACATTGAATTAAGGCTTAATAGCACTAATGGTCCCTATTTTGGTTGACAAAATTCGAATTGGTCCCCTTTTTTTTTTTTTTTGTTCGATTTAGTCCTAAAGAATGAATATTATGTTCAATTTGGTCCTTTTCACAGACGTCGTTTAAATCGTTAACGGCAGACCTCCAACAGTGTCAAACAGTAGAGATGTGGCACAAAGTTGCAGCGATTTCAGGTTCAATTCCTTTCACGTCGTCTTCCATCTTTGATCACAATTCACATCATTTTCTTCAGAAACTATAATTCACTGAAACTGAAACTTAAACAGGTGTGCAACACTTGGATTGGGAACCTATGGTGCTCACGTTTTCAAACCCCAAAACCCTGCTTACAAAGAAGTCTCTTTCTACTTCAGGGTTTTTATTTTGGGAATAAATTGAAGAGAGTGGATTATAAATTAGGGTTTTTATTTCCCAATCTTCTTCCCAGTTTTACTACAATTTTGAAGGATGGCAACCTCAGATAGAAGCATCTATCTCAAGCTTTCAACAATCCCACTTTTCCAAGAAAATGATAAACCCACAAAAGTGTAAAGAGTAAGAGAGATGAAGAAACGGGAAACCCTAAAAAAAAGCATCTTTATCAATGGGCTCAATTTAGGGTTCCATGGAAATTGGGATTTTCTGATTTATGGGTTTGCAGGTGATGAAGATGAATGTGCGAGATGATGGAGGTTCTGCTTGTGCCGCTATGCAGATTTCTCTGATCAAGATGCGATGTAGATGGAGGTTGCAAGGCTAACGGCGGACATTTCCATTTTTGTTCCATCAAATTTGCCATGCTGTGAAAGGGACCAAATTTGCAAAAAGAAGAAGAACCCTAAACCTAATTTCACTCTCCACCCTCAAAATCAATAAATCCATCTCAGTTAAATGCCACATCACCACTGTTTGACACTGTTGGAGGGTCTGCCGTTAACGATTTAAACGGCGTATGTGAAAAGGACCAAATTGAACATAATATTCATTCTTTAGGACTAAATTGAACAAAAAAAAATGGGGACCAATTCGAATTTTGTCAACCAAAATAGGAACCATTAGTGCTATTAAGCCTTGAATTAAATAATCTATAGTAGCATAACAATCGTATAGCCAACATTAACTTATCGATACACAAAATGTGATTAAGTGATGATATCACATTAGTAAATAATTAAATTATATTTAGTCTTAATTCCTTCGTGAGATTAGTGAATATAATAGAAATAATATTCTATTTAATATATTTGATAATTTTAACAAATATTTAATTTCTGCAACCAATAATAAGTATACTTATAATTTAAAAAAAAATAGATAAAATACTTAAAATAAACACAATATTTAAAAAGGTTATAACTAAAAGAAATAAACAATTCACTTTTGATAAGTGCATGAAAAAAAAAATTATGCAAAATGCAGAGAATATCTTACAGTGGAAGGTTAGAAGAGAGTATGATATTCCCTCTTCAGTAAACAATGTGCAAATATACTTAACTTTGCATATACACTACATTTCTCAGTATCAATGTACACACACAATCATCAATCTCTACAACTTTCTTCATAAACAATATTTTATTTATTTATTTATAAGTAATATGCAATTTTACAATTCTTTATCTTTAATTTATATGTACACATAAACTAATATTAGTTTATGACCATTTTTCTTTTGCCTTTTGATTTTAAAGGTATATATATATATATATATAAAATCATCCAAACACATTCATACTTATTACTAGAAAATATTTATGAATGAAATCTCGATTTCCAAAAGTATATTTTTCATGCACATTATTCATTCAATTTAATATTTTAGTTAGCACTTCTCTCTCATTTTATTTATTTTTATATGTTTTTTTTATTGTCCTTTAGTCATTATATGTTAGTGTTCGTTGTAACATCAATCGTTTTAAATTTGAAATGCATAGAACATAAAACTCGCCTCTTTGGAAGAAAGTATGAAGAGAATGAGTTGGACAGATGAAAAGGACAAATCTCAAATATTTTGTTACCAAATTTTAAACATGAAAAGGACATAAAACATGGATTTTAAGTTATAGTAATCTTCAATAATGAATATTAAATCACACACACACACATTATATAAATTAAAAATTGACATAATTCATACATTTCAAAATATACTAAAACATAAATCGGTTATTATTTTACTATTATAGTTCAATTTTAACAAAATAGGTAATACATATGTAAAGGCATAATGTTATATTTGGTGAGGAGGTTAAACTTTTTGTATTTTTACTATTAAGAATTTTAATTTTTTAATTAATTATATGACGTGATTATATTTTTTTTAATATTTTGTTTACTCATCGTCACGTTTTAAATAATATGAGGTTTTATAGTTAATATAGAAAATATACCGAAGTTGATGCAGAAAGAAGAGTAATTTTTATTGTTTTTTATTGAAAATGTGTTACCAAATAGGTTCACTTCGCCAACATTGATGACGGAACAAACTCCTTAAATGCTATAAGTTATACGGTGAAAAGTATTGAATATATTTTCAATAGAAATAATAAAAGTTACTTATTATTTTACATTAATATAATTTTTATATTAATTATGAAACTTTATCTTTGTTATTACACGGAAACAAATAAGTGAAACAATAAAAAAATATAATAATCAGATTATTTAGTTAGTAAAAAAATTAATAAAGAATATAAGAATTTTGAATTTAAAATTTAATAGAGACTAAGTTAAAAATACTAATATTTATGAAAATTTTGAAATTTGTAACATAAAAAAAAAAAAGAGAATGGTACAAATAGTTAATATCTTAACCTAAAATAGGATTGTTTGAATATCATTAAAGTTCAACCCTTTAAAAAAATAATCCTTAATCAAAATTTACTTATCTCACAGTCGAATCTAAGTTATAAAATGAAAGTTTTGAAACTCTCTTGCTTCGTACTTTATGAAAAAAAAAAATTGTCATGATATGTGTATGATTATCTGTATATGAATTTACATGACATGATAGTTTACCTTTTATACTGAAATGATATGATAGGTCTCATTCTTTTAAATATTTTTTAAAAGTAAAAATATAATTTTTTTAGTAGAAAAAATAAAAGAAAACTATGTTATATGAATATAATTTAGACGTGTGTACGTCAATTATCACTCATGCATTTAATTATGTTTTGAGAAGCATAGTATATAGAATATTTAGATAGTATTTTTTTGACAACATTTGAACATTGATTACGTATTAATCTGTCATTGGTCTTAAATTATTTCATAATAGTGTTTATAATTATTATTATTGATTGTGAAGTAATTTAGGACCAATCACAGATTAACACGTAATCAATATAAAAATGCTGTCAAAAAAATGTTGTGTAAATATTATTGTATTAGTATATATAGGGACCACATACCACCATAGCAAACAAACATAGAAACACTGAATAATATTGTCTCCAATTGCTTGGTGGTTGGCTCACTAATACTGGATTCTTTAAGATATCAAACTTATAACTATATATACAATAGTCTTCAAATGTTACATTGGAAATGTCAAGAAATCATTTTCAAACCAAACATGTTATGATTTTGTAAGACAATCAGAATAGGATTAGTTTCATAATAAAATAAACGGTACATTTTGTTGAATGACGAAGGAAATTTGGCAAAAAAAATAATGATATTATGATATATTTTTACATTTATTTGATATAGAATATAAAGATAAAATAATTATAAAAATATATAATTTTATATTTTATTTAAAAAAGAATAAAAAATAAAAAAATGTGATAATAAAAAATTTAAGTATGTCAAATAATTATTTTTCTATATATAATTTGACAACATACCCTTTAAGAAATATTTAATTTTCAATTTTTTGTAATAATATTAATAAGGATTAAATATGTTTTTGATCCTTTAACTTTAAGTGAAAATTGGAATTAGTCTCTCTTCAAAACTTTGACATAATTTAGTCCTTCAAATTTAAAAATGTATGAATTTAGTCATTTTAACCAAAATTTACTAACTTTATTTGATATTTCAAATGTGTTTCTCACATAAGATTAAAGTAAAAATGTGTCAAATAGTGTAAACAACTCAAATGCTATCCTAAAACGTGTTTGAAACATCCTCAAATAAACCTAACAAAATTTAATTAAGACTAAATTCATACATTTCTATAGTTGGAGACTAAATTAGACTAATATTTTGAGAAGGGACTAATTTCAATTTTTATTGAAAGTTAAGAAATAAAAACATATTTAACCTGATTATTCATTATAATTAATTGATACAGGTATATCATGATCTTTATTTTTAAAATCATTTTTGACAAATGATTTAAGTAACTGTGTCAAATGAACAATAATACAAAGTGAATATTTATGATTGTAAATATTTTCCTTTAAGAAAAAATGTACTAACAAACTATATTAATTTATTATTATAAAAGTTTAGGTTATAACTAGTATTAATTTCTTATATATGAGTAGACACATTAAAGATTAAAGATGGTATTGAAATAATATTATTACTAATAAATGTAAATAGAGTATTATAGTAAAATAATATTTTATGTGATTGTTGCATTATTGTTAAAAAAGATATTGAATATAAAAGAATAATGATATAAATTATATGTAGTTTTCCTTATTTTAAGCGAGCATGTGTATGTTGTTTTGGTAAAATTTTATTTTAATCCTTTTATGATATATTATGAAAATTGTGTATGAGATTATTATTTTTTTAAAATTATTCTGAATTATAATGATAAAATATTGTTCTCACAAATTTTTACGTAAAGTTTTACATTAGCAACGAATAAAATACTGTCTCAATAATATTTTTGAGATAATTATTATAAATAAATTTGTTATACATGACCATATTTTTTATTCATAAAAAAATTTATATTATCAATGCATTATTATTATTTTTATAAATTAAATAAGATTATTATATTATAATAATGGTTGAAATTTTGAAATTGAGGCGGCGCGCAAACTCCATTGAATAATTGTGAATTTGTTAGTGAGATTCACATATAAAATCAACACATACATACAAAACAAAATCAACAAACACATAGCACCACATTTCACCAACCAATCCTATCTTCACAAATTCAAAATTTTAAATTCTAAAAATTGCTTTTGTTGAGCAATATCAAATATTTGGCATATATATTCTTATCTATTTTCACATTTTGTTATATAATAAGTTACAACCTAGTTTTATCCAACATGGTTTAAATGCTTAAATAAATAATTAATTCACTTTCACTATAAAAATAAAGTGACTTTTTGAGGAAATTTAGTGAGAGAATTTTTATAACTAAATAACTACAACTTAAGTATGAAATCATAACGTTTCGTAAATTCTTCAAAAAAATAAATTCATATTAGTTGTTTGATAGATCCAGGCAAAAAGAATGTATGGTTCATCAAATTAAAATTTGTATACAGTGAGATTTATTTTTTATTCATATAACAACTGGATTATTGTAGTGCAACTTAGATGCAAATTAGATTATAGAACTTTGTTGCAAAAATAGCAAAATAGTATGAGCTAATATGTGACACCCGGGTACTGTCGAGGACGGGGAGTGATCGTCGGTGCAAGAGGCACGGACAAGGAACGATTCTTGACAGTCTTCCAGTAGAAGAGACATATGGAAGAATCTAACATATACTGAAATGATAGAGATCTAGAAATTCTATAGGTATGGAACTATACAGTTGAAGGACAACTTAAACGAATTGATTTGGCTACTCATATCAACAAATGCATTTGCTTTTTGGTAACCTAACCCATAAGAACTATATGATTAAACGTGTTTAACATGGAGTAATTTGGGACATGTGACCTTCTAGAAAGTTTTATCAGAAAATGTGAATGAGAATAAAGCACACTGGAAAGTCTCGTGTGTTACATATCGTTCACAGTTACTTGATTTATTATTTAATATATTTTTATTATAAGTTTTGTAATGTACGTTTTTATAAATAGGATTGATTGGTCATACTGCTTGAATAAATGAAATTATTTTCAATAGTGTTTGGGTTTAGGCTCTTGGGCCACCCAAATTACTTCCAATTTGAAGTACGTATTTTCTTCCTGCACTTACATAACTTATAATTGCACCACCATAAATTTTAAAAGAATTATTTTATTATTCTTAATATGGATTTTAAGATTATCTATCCCGATTATTTTAAAAAAAAAAAAACTAGTACAAGTCTTTTGAAACTTGAGTGCTTTCATTACATCTTTGTTCTTTCTTTCTCCAAGTCCAAAATTACAAATATAATCTTTAAGAATAAAAAGTTTTACCAAGTTAATTGTCATTAAAACATTTTTTTAATATATTTTTTATTTGTAATATGTAACTAAGAACACTTCTGGAAACCTCCACGAATCTGTGAGGTGGCATTAACCTTAATAAGTTTGTCGTTCGTGTCCTTCTCACATCAACATCACGTGTCCTTCTCTTTCATGATGCTTGATGAACCTTCTTACCATTTTTAATATTCTCTTACATTTGAATTAGTATCTTCAAAAACACCTTTCAACATTACAGTTCTTAATACTGTCACTTAGAATTGAGCTTAAGTGTAAGTTGGATTACCTAAATTAGATAAATTTCTTTAATCATTGTTAAATTTAAACATTTTAATTGATTTTTTATTTAAAATTTTAGTTTGATTGATTGTTTAAAAGTTTTTTACTTTTATTAATTGAGATATTTGAGTTTTAAGTTTTCTTAAAACTTATAATATTTTTAATCAAGTGTATTGAAAATTTTCATTTATTAAATATCTAAAAAATATATATCAAGTCTTTATCTTGTTACTTATCAAATAAAGTGATCCAAATGACATTTGTTACATATTGTTTGTGTCAATATTATTTGATTTTTGGTTTATTGTTTAATTTTGAAAAACGAATTAGTATATTTTTTTAATAAAAAATAGCATACATATAGATGTTATTGTGTATGTATCTGTAGTTTTTAAATATTTATATTATATTACAAGTTAATAATATATATAAATTGGTTTAGTTAATATATAAAATAATAATAATATAATAAGAAGTAATTTGATATTAACAGTAAAAACTATAAATATAGTAAAAAAATAAGAAAAAGAAACTATTTCAAAATAATTTTACTTTTTAAAAAGCTAATAATTAAATTTTTAAAAAATATTATATTATAAAAGGTAAAATAGAAAAGAAAAATTGTATGTACATAAAAAAATATCACTATTATATATAGATATAAATAAGGAAGATTTTACTTGTTTTTATCTTGTCTAAATTTGTGATATTATATTTTGAATTTGTAAAATTAAATGGTTAAGCCACTCTAATTAATGATAAAAATTTAATTATAAGATATATATATATATATATATATATATATATATATTTTAGATATTTAATAGATAAAATCTTTTAATATAGATTTAATAAAATATATCTAAATTTCTATGAAAATCTTAAAACTAAATAAGAGGAAATAATTAAAATTATAAGATATTGATTTTAATTAAAATAAATATTTTATTTAAAACTTAACCAAAAGTTTAAATTTAAATAGTTTCAAAAATTTTCTCAATTCACATGCTATTCATCTTATACCGTCCTTAGTTCTTTAAATGGGGATTGAATTGAAAAATTTATTAGGTTTCACGTATTTAATTTTATTTTAAAATGATTTTATGAAATAAAACTTAAAGTAGAACAAGTTGTTGAATGGTAAATACACATGCTTTCTACTGCATATGTTATAATTGTTAGCATTAATATGTTAAATTTACAAACAATTTTAACTTTGACGAATGCTTATCTCGAGTTAACCAATTACAAATTATCTGTAATCTAGAATTTTAAAACAATTATTATAAAAACTATTAATTTTTCAATGATATAAAATTTAAAATTATATAAAAGAAAATAGTTTTAATAGTGTCAGACCATTCGATTAAGTTACACTTCTGGTTGATTAGCCAATACGCTTTCTTTGCTTTCAAATTTTCTTTATACGAATCAAAGCTTTGTACATATACACCTGTGTGTATGTATTTATATATAGATGGATAGGAAAACAAAGAGGGCATAATTCGCTACCGAATTTTCTGTTTCTGCATACACCGCCATCTTTCTTTTGTCTGAATCAATTCAAACACATATGGCTGTGTCTGATAACGAAGATCTTGCATCAGACTACACAGACAGCGAACCCTCTAAAAGGACAAGGCGTAGGTTCAGGGATAGGTCCAAGGTATGTTGTTACCTTAGATCCGTGTTTTTTTTTTCTTTTTTAATGAAACTTAGATTCATGTTCTTTTGGTATTGTTGGTGAATTTGATTTTATAGCTGACTGAAGAATAGTGTACAAAAACTTATTTAAATGGCGTGACAAGTTTTGTGCTTTTCGTTTTTTCAATTTGATTTCTATGCATGGCTGTATCTGTTTTCTAATTTTATGATATGGGTTTGTTTTGTTTTGGCTGAAAATTAAGGAGGTCTTGTCCAAACAAGCTGTGAAGATAGTCAAACAAGCTGAAGAGCATGAAAGGTTCATCAACAAGGTGGGTTTCTTTTGCTTAATTTCTGATTCGTGTTTTTCAGCTATGGATTTCTTTTTCATCATCTAAGGCCATTTGGGTATGTTAATATGAACAAGCTTTGATTTTTTTATTTACTTCTGTGAATGTTCAGGTGACTCATCTTTTGGGGGTTCTTGGCTTCGGTGGGTTTTGCTTCCTCTTCGGGGCAAGTAAGTTGATTCTGATAGGACAGTGTATTGGTTTTTCTTTCTCTCTTTCTCTTTTGAGAAGATTCAATGCCTTCTTTATTGGTTTTCATATTTTATTACTCTCTTTTTTTTCCAGAGCCACAAGCTGTTCCCTTGGTATATTGTTTGTTCTATGTCGTGTTTGTTCCTCTCCGTTGGATATATTACAGGTTCAAGAAATGGCATTACTACCTCCTGGTAAATGATGATATCTCATACTCTCTCTGCAACTATGAAACCAGTAAAGTGCAAACAACACAACTTTTTGACATACTCTTCATTATTCACTAAAATGTGTTAGAAAATCTTAAACCGGTGTGAATCTCATTACCTGTTTAATAAGCTTCACTCGTGATTTGCAATTTTTAACAAATTTTAACTACTGATAAAGAGTATGTTAGAAAATGTGTTAGAGACTGCTAGACCCTATTTCAATACCTTTACAGGTTAAAATCATTGGAACAATGTCTTTTTGTTCTCATTATTGTGAGGATACAAGTATTAGTTTCATGTGTTCCGTAGTAGAAAACTATGTATGAAAACAAAGCAGTTAACTGATCGTTCATATGTTTCAGGATTTTTGCTACTATGCCAATACAATCTTCTTGATTTACCTCCTTTTCTATCCAAGGAATGAAAAGCTTTTCATGGTTTGCTTTTCATTCGCTGAGGTAAGCATGTTCCCCCTTGATAATTTGATATCTTGGTAGAAAAATGGTTCGTTTGTCATCTTTATGACTTAATGACTTATTCAAGAACTGTCGCAGGGACCATTAGCGTGGGCTTTGATTGTTTGGCGCTGCAGTTTGGTTTTCAGTTCTTTTGACAAAATTGTCAGTGTTCTTATCCATCTGCTACCTGGTAATGTTATAACTTTATTTTTTAATTACTCCTCTTTTTTTAAACAATAAAAAAAGTATTTTCCATGACCAAATATTGGGAATGACTGCAAAAAAAGGGTCTGTATATGTCATTGCATAGCGCACTTAGTACATTTGTATGGAACATCTTGATAAAGCTTATATTACAGGCTTTGCGTTCAAATTCTATTATCTTCATGATTTCTCCATTCAATTTTCAAAGGATTCTAGAATAGTATTGTGCATTGTGGTTGGTTTAATTTAACTACTAGTTTTTTTGCACCTAGATAGATCCTTGTAGATGCATATTCAAACATCAATGTTCAATAGCTTCATGCAAGACATGGAAATGCCAGAAACTTTAATTGTAAAGTTGGATAATTTTGTAGAATATTTAATATTCTATTTGTACAGAACTCAATTCATGATTAAATTCTGTAAGGAAATTTAGAAAGCTGCTATAATAGTCAGAATGTATCCTTATCAAGGAATTTGTATTAGTTCATATGAAGGATTTCTTGATCCTTGCTTGAATTATGTGATATCTGCCAGATATAAAACCATTCGAGTCTTCTTCATCTAAGAATATGCCCCTAAATCTTTATATTGAATTACTATATTTTATCCCGAATATTATCAAAATGTTATTTTAATACTTGTTTATCCATGTTGGACTTGAATTTCTGAATAGACATCAACATTAGAGCTGCTACAATTGGAATGAACTTGTGACAGACTTTTCAACTTTATGTCTTACTCTGCTTCCATTTGGGTTTTGATCTGTGACAGACTTGTGAAATATTATGCTTTTAATGCAATAGTTTTCTTTTCTTTTCAGGATTAGTTTTCTTTTCTATTCGATGGTGGAATCCTGAAACCTTTGAAGCCATGCGACCAGAGGGAACTGCTGCAAGAGCTACATGGCCCTATGTTGAAGATAAATCCTATCTCTTTATGTGGTTGTTTTTGGTTCCCTTGGCAGTTTACATTCTGTGGCAGGTTCTGTACTTCCTCATTGTCAATGTCTTGCGCAGACAACGGTTTTTAAGAGATCCTGAAGTCATGACTTCCTACAGGTAATCAAAGAACACTGCTAAACTCTTCACTTCATTTTGGAAAGGTATGTTCTTGAGTGGTGGTGGAAAGTTCTCTGAAATTTCTCTTTTGTTGTCTTAACTGTTTCATAGGGAACTCTCCAAAAAGGCTCAGAAAGCAAACAATGTGTGGTGGCGCTTAAGTGGCATACTAGGGGATCAAAATCGCTTGTTGATGTACATCATTCTTCAAGGCATATTCACTGTTGCAACCACAGCACTAACTGTTCCCATATTCTTGTCCTATGAACTGTCTGTGGTTTTCCAAATACTGAAGATTTCAGCTTCAGTGTGGAATGGGGGAAGCTTCCTGATAGATGTAATGCCTAGGCAGGTAATTCTCAAGGAGAAAAAGAAAACAGAAATGCAACATGTTCCAAATCAAAATCATCAGTGATAGATGGTGCTAGAAAATTGTAGGTAGTTCAACAATTCTATATATATATATATATATATATATATATATATATCCTTTTAGTCACACCTTATTATTCCTGCTGTGTATATTACAAGAAAACCTCACACTGTAACCGATCTACGGTTCTCAAAATGTAGAAGTGGAATATACCAATGCACATTCCATGTGCCTTTGTTCTGATGGGCACTTTGTAGAACAGTCTTGAAAAGTATAATTTCTGTGATCCTTCCAGAGACTGACGAATTTTAGTACACATGTCCTTGGTACTTCCTGTAATGTCCCTACCACATTTTTGTGTCTGTCACATTCAAAAGTTTCTCAAAAATCAACAATGGAATGATCAAATCCATTATGAAAATCTCTTCAAGGTGGGCAGGATCAAAAGGGTTTAATTCTGGAGGGCAAAATTAAGCTGCAAATTTCATAGAACATGGTATATTTGAAGATATAGTTGAAATTTGAATTAATAGATGTAAGCATCAATGAAACTCAAATGAAATAGTATGTGTACAGTTGTGTATTTGGATTAGTTGGCTGAATAGTTGAACATTTATGAGAGAGAATATTTGAGTGAACACTTTAAGGACGAAGAAAGGGACATATCTATATTAATTCAGACGACAGAAGAGATGAAAACATTCAACATCAAACACTGGAATTCATTGTTTAAGATGTTAACAAATACTCAGCCAGTGAACTTACTGCAATTAATACATATTACTAGCGTAGATAAAACACGTATCTGTGAATGATGAATGAAATACTAATTTAGGGATTACTGAACATTGTTTTCTTTCTTTAAGATAACCCAAAAAAGTGTATAGACAAAACACATAACTTTGAAAACGTTGCATTTCAATGAATTGCGAAACATGTAATATATAGTGAAATATGAAAGCACCCAAAACTACTTTTCTTTCTTTGTAGTGAAATTTAAACATAACTAAATGTTACAAAAGCAATTTACAAAACAAATACATAAGATAAAGTTTTTATTTACTTATATATTATAATTTAATTATATTTGTGATTGATGTTGGATCTCTAATAGACATGTTTTTATATATTATAACGAACATGTTTT
This sequence comes from Vigna radiata var. radiata, assembly GCF_000741045.1. Taxonomy (NCBI): domain Eukaryota; kingdom Viridiplantae; phylum Streptophyta; class Magnoliopsida; order Fabales; family Fabaceae; genus Vigna; species Vigna radiata. The sequence continues at coordinate 2,659,786 of NC_028355.1, forward strand.
TTTAAAAAGAATGAGAAAGGTTTATATATCATCATCGGATTAAATTTACTTAATTTTTGAACAATAAAAAGTAGTGGCTTGGGGTTTTGTATGCATGGCTGGTATTTGGGTGCCCAAAAGAAGGAAGGAAAGGAAAGATTTTTAACGGAACTGAAAGTGCTTCTCTTTAGCCCTGAAAGCTAAGTACGTGGTTCAAAATTTACACTTTATCCACATCACAAGAAGAAAGTCAGCAACGAAAATGTTCCAGAAACACAAAATCAAACATTTACTAGTGCTAATGAACAATCAAATGATGTTGCACTGGAGAAATTGGTTTGTCGAAAAACTACTAGAAGCTCCAATAGGACATCAAAAACAGAATCAGAGCCCTAGTTAACTAGTGCTATACAAATATGTTAAATAAAAAAAATGGCATGAATCAGTGAAAGCATGTGAGGGAAATAAAACAAACTCAAACCCATACCCAAGATGTTGAAGCATTCATCACTACCAGGCTCTAATACCTGAACTAAAAAATACCATAATTAGAGCCATGTTTTTTTTTTTTTTTTTTTTTTTTTTGTGTTTTCTTCACTCATTCATTTTCTACAACCTACGAGGCAATGAGACATTGCTTTTCTCCTTCAAGGAGTTCAGTTTTTCGAGCTTCCACTCTCCCCTGCGCTTAGCGATGAAAGATTCAGCTTTAATGTTCACATCGGGGCTTGGACAGAAAACGCCGTTACTATCCGTAACACTCTCACTCACTGTACTTTCCGATACATTCATTATAATCTCCTCCCTTTCTGGAGAGCTACACCGCGAGCTCTGGTTGCTGCGTATCTTCACGAAATCTCCACGGACCACGAACTTCATCGCCTTCACCTTGAACGGCGGAGGCGGTGGCGGAACTGGAATCAGCGGCGACTGATTCCCGACGTTAGCTGACTCGTGAATCTCGTCGTGGAAATTGACGTTTCTGCTCGGCAGCGGTGGTCGCCCCGTGTTTCGACGGCGTGGGGGAGACGGAGGAGATGGAGGAGACGGAGGAGGGATGTGGCTCTTGCGCTTTGACCACCGCTTCGACGGCGGAGGAGGTGGCGGGGGTGGTGGCGGTGACACTGAGTGGATTTTCTTGCTCTTGCCTAGTCCTTTTCGGAATAGACTTTGGAACATTGAAGTTGGTGGCGGAGGAGGTGGTGGAGGTGGCGGCGTTGGTGGTGGCACTGTCGTGCTGTTCGTTAATTCGTCGGGATTATCTTCGTAATGTTGATCGTGGTTATTTTTTGCTCTTTGCTTCTTCTTTTTCTTTCGCTGGTTGGAGAGAACTGAAGCCCAAACCATCGCTATCTCTCTCTTCACATTGCTCTTCTTTCGTTCGCTCTTACGCTCCGATCGCACCTTCGCCGATGGCGAAGGCGGTGTCGGAGGAGCCGGAGGCGGAGAGCGGATCGTTGTGAACTCGCGCTCGTCGAGCTCGACGGTTATCTCACTGACTCTCTCTGTTTTCCGACGCGACCGTCCTGCATTGCGACGGGCCGATTCCGGCGGAGGAGGAGGCGGCGGTGGTGGTGGAGGAGTTGGCGTAGTTGATTTCACCGGCGGTGATGAAGGACGAGTTTCGAAGGTATCAACCGGAATTTCCTTTTCTTCATCGTCCTGTTGTTCGTGGTGTTGATGCTGATGTTGTGGTTGTGGTGACAGTGATGGTGATGATTCCGGCAATCGTTTGCGGTGGTCGAAAGCGGGGAAATGGTCCCTAGCCGGCGTGCGGAACTGCTTGTCGATTTCGAAGTCATCAAAGAAGCGGAACTTGTACCGGTCATCGCCGGTTTCCCACTGGCGCAGATCTGGATAAGAGCTGCTGTTTCTTCTCATCCTCAACCGTGTATCACCGGTTGCAGGTGACTGAAACCGGTTGAGAGGGGTATCATTAATATACTCCTTTCTTTCCCCTGTGAACCCAAGCCACTGAGGTTGTCCTTCGGAAGGGACTTGTCGAAACGCAGCGTTTCGATCCGGAACGGCGTCGTGGTGGTTATTTCTTGGGGTCTGTTCGTCCTCATTTCGTCTGGCAAAGACGCCGCACAGAATTGCGAAAACGACGAGAAGGATGTTGAGGGAGTCCCAGCTGGTCTTGACGGAGGCAGGGCGTACGAGGCGCGTGGCAGCGGAGAGGAGCGGCGGCAGAGCGAGAAAGAGGATGGTGAGAATGACGATGGGGAAGAGAATGATTATGAGTGGAGGGCTAAGTAAGGGTGGCGATGAGTGCCAGGAGCGACGGTGGGGCATGGTGGTTGGTGGTGGTGATGAGGGTGGGAGAAAGCAGTGTGAGGTAGGGGACAACGTGAAATGAAATTCTTAAAGTGGAACGACAACGTAACTTAACATAACAACTTGCAACCTCTTTCATTCCGACCATGGACAGATAATATACTTGGAGTAACAGGTACTCCCCAAACTCTCCTTCCACTGTGCTAACCATTTTCATTTATTTAATCACATTATAGTAATATTGTATTGTATAATATGGAGATTAACATTTCATTATTTTCAATTAAGGAAGATAAAAGACTTTTAATCAAATATATAAATATAATTATTATATTTATATTTGTGGCATTTTCAGCTTTCTTGAAGAGCAAATATCTATATTTTGGTGTGTTGAAGTTGAATTCCTTTGTGGGGTCATGCTTGACATAACAACGCATCTTAAACTAATATGAAAAAAGTTTATTATTAAAAATCTTAAAAGAAATATTATTGAACAAACAAAGGATGTTCCTAATTTGTTGAAATCTATGCCGAACTTTGAAATTTACCTTGCTAATTCGTGGATAACAAGGATTTTTAACCATATTTCTACATTGAATATATGAAATAATACAATAGACTTAAGATAGGTTTTGATATATATTTTAGAAAATTTTGAAAATAATTGAGATGTTATACCTCCTTATGACATTAATCTTAAATTATGAATGAGATTCCCATGGTTGGGCACTCGGGCCCCAAACTTTTGAAGTTAACATTATTTTGTCCTTTTTCTTTCTTATTTGAACTTTTGAAGCACTTGCTATAATTATGTATTGCTTCTGCCTTGGTGTGTGATAATGTATTGAGTTCCATCAATATAACATATTTTAAGTTAGTATTCCACTACAAGGGTATACTAGATCCACGATGTATTTGAAGAAATAAAATTGTGTCCCATCCGAAAAACAAATATATCTACTTTTGGTAACATTTTAAATCACAAATTAAAATATTAAATAGTTAGAAATAGAAGAAAGAATTATCACTTTGTAAAAAATATTCAAAATATCTGTTTAAAAAACATCTTTGGAAACAGGGTGACAAATTCTTTTGGATCATTGCTACTTGTGGGGCAAATTCAATTGACGACATTTCGTATATAACATGATAAACCAAAACCCCTTTACTTGTTCAAATCCGAATCCAATTTTTAAGTTAATTTTTCAAATAAATCACGTTGTCTTTATCCTCCAATTGTATTAAAAAGTAACAAAGAAGAAGGGGAAGAATAAAAATATTTGAGATATAGACAAACAAAAAAAAATTAAAAAAGCAAAACTTACATTGTTTCAACAATCTCTTATTTTGTCCCACACACATGCTCTGGTCAACTAATCTATGTTTTTCGTGTATTTTTTTTTTCTCACAAATAAATTAATCTTAAATTAAGATGCGGTGCGATAGGAGAAAGAAGTACTATGAATTTGTAGTGGTACGTGTTTGGTTGGGCTTGCCCCTGAATGATTGGAGTGTGTAGGCAATGATTGAAACGCACTTCCTTTCCAACAAGAGAACGCTAAAACTGGCTTTTCGGGAGCGCACTTTTTTAAAAGATGAAAACCCCAAACGACACTTTAATTTTTTTCTCCTTTGAAAATTTTACTGTAGGAGTCATTGTTGGCACCCTATCCATTCATTGTTCTTTATAGCCTTATGCCCTCTCTTCTCAATTCTCATCTCCTTCTACTTTTGTCTCAAACATCATTCCACCTAACACACTTCAAAAATAAATTAAATAAATAAATATTCACTGGACTAAGTTATATTTCTTTATTTCATATTCAAAATAACATTTACATGAATTTAAGTTCATTCTCACATGGACTAAACTTTTCTTGTAGTACTTATTGACTTAATCCCTAAGTACTTATTTGTTATGTAACTTAATACATCTCTTTCACACTTCATAATATATGTGTAAAGATACTTCAACACTGAAATTAATAACACGTATGAGTCACGTTGAATAGTATCTATATCATCAATATTAATTGGTTTATAATATTTTAATGTGGTTTTTTTTTGTTTTTATGTGGATGAACTTGGGAGAATAATTGATGAGTTTGTTTTATATAATATATATTTAATATCATGCCATTATTTAAGCAATCAATCTAAAATGTAAATTAAATATAAATTTCTTTCTTTAAGATTTTACGTTACTTGTATCTTTTCTATTTAGGATATGTGTGAGAACATTAATATCAAGATATTCAAAAACATTTTCTGATAAAACTTGTAAAACATTAATATTTTAATTACGTATTAATAAGAGCTTATATTGTTATTAAGCTCTTTAGACAACCTATAAGAGTTTATTAAGAATAATATAAGTTGGTAATAATATCGTATATACCATTTATTAATAATGTCTTTACGGATAAACATTCTCCCTAATTCAAATAAAACAAAACTGTTTTCTTTTATATTAAAAAAAGTCTCATAAATACATAAAAAAGAACACATCTCAATCTTAAATTGATCATTTCAACTTTTCTGACAACTATATCATTTTTTATAAACATGAGTTTGATTATCAATTAAGTAATTCAAAACGAGTTTGGTTATCAATCAACTAATCCAAAACTTTTTTGCTGGACAACTAATTTTATAGAAATCTCCTAACAGTCAAGATTTAGTTGAATAGATGTGGTTGGATAAAATTATTTGCAATTTAGGTCTATGTAACAAATATTTGGGATGCATTTTCACAATTTAAAGAAATTATTACACAATTGTAATTTAAAAAATACTGTAGTTTTGGTCCTTTAAAAATAATTCAAACCAATTAATATTCTTAATGTTCATTAAGATGTCCATTTTTAATTTAATTTTCTTTAATTTATTTTTATCTCAATAAAAACAATATTATATTCATCGAGAACGTTAAATCATTTTAGAAAATTATTTGAATTTAATCTACGAAAAGAATCATATCATATAATTAAGTATTTAAATAAAATAATATTTGATTTTGTATTATGTAAAAGTTTGTCCTATTTCTTGTACTTTCTAAAAAAAAGTGCATTTTGTGCCGTTTTGCATCCGTATTTATTGCCTGAACCACATTTTTAACTTTTTATACTCTCTTCTCTTTTTTAGCTGAAACTCGTGATATTATTAAATCATGTAAAATCACCATGCATGCAATTTCCCATCAAATCAAGTTTTTCTTTTCTTTTTCACTTTTTCCTGGTTCAATGAAGAGTGACTGAATCTTAATAAATTAAATAAATGAATAAAAGATAGAAGTAGGAAAAAAAAATATTATTTTAAGAATTAAACAAAGGGACACCACTTTGGATAGAAATCTTTTAACTACCAATCTCTTTATGTGAACTATATAATATTATAAATAGAAAAACGTTATTAGTTAATCACTATCTATACGTATCATAGTTCTTGAACTGGAAACATCTCTTTGATGAAGTTATGAATTCTGAATAAATTTAAAAAGAAATTTATAGTTGATTACGACTATAATAAAAAAAATATTTAAATAAATTTACTGAAAAGTAATATTACGATAATCAATTTTATTTAAACAAAAAAATGTACAAGAATTAAGTACTCAAAATTGAAAGGAATAAAAAAAATACCTGTTATAAAAGCAACCCTATATAACCTATAAATTCTTAAATTCATAAATGAATTTTTTATTTATTTATTTGAGCTATTAATTTAAAATAGATTAAAAAAAGTGAAATGTGAAGAAATAAATAACTTTGACTGACATGCTATAAAGTGGAGTGCAGTATAGTTGTAATTAAAGTGTTTTATGGAAATATATAAAAGAAAAATGATAGTGCATGACAGATAGAAATATAGCAAACCCTAAAGTTTTGAAGCACAAGAGTTATTGTCTAATATGTTATTGATAGGATAGGGATAATATTTTGACATATATTGTCATACACCATCATTATATATATCACTTTCCTCTTCTGTCCCACTCAACCACATAACTACTCTTCATCTTCAAATATATCAAACCAATATTAGCTATTGTTACTATGTTGTTTATTCATAATATATGTGTCCATGTTTCAAATTTGATTTCCACACTTAAATTTTTCTCTTTACTAATTTGATATTATCTTTTATTTTTTTTAATAATTGTTTTAGAACTAGGACTCAACATCTATTTAAAACAATTTTTTAGTTTTCTTGTTTTTGTATTCATTTTTCCATGTTAATAAGGTAATTTGTTTATTGATTCATTATGAGTATTTCTCTTCTGATGGTAAATTTAGCTCAGGTTGAAGAGGTTAAAGGAGTTAATGTTGTAGTAAAAATGTAATTAATGTCTCAACAATTATATTTGAATTTATATTAATAGTTTTTTTCATAAAATTTGTGATTAGGATAGGTTTAATTACCTTCAATCCCTTTTATTACTGATTTGTTTATGCTAATTAGATTTTTAACTTATTTAATTGCAATCTATCCATTTTTTCATGTCTCATAGTCAATTGCACTATTGTGGTTAGTTCGTACACTACATAAACTTCTCAAGGTGTTAGTTTATCTTAATTTAATAAACTTAATTTATAATATATAAATAAATGTAAATTTTAAATTAGACTAACAATTAATTTTTACTCTCATGTATATATATATATATATATATATATATTTCGAAATAAGGAATGTGTGTTAAAAATCTTTCATCAACTAAAATTAAAATCCATTTACAATATATAAATGGATACAAATATTATTTTATTAACCACTTTTATAAAATTAAATTAAATTTAAAATCTATTTTCAATATGTCAAATTATTTAAAGTGAATTTATTTGATTGAATATAAATAGGGTTTAACTATTGAATGTTTGGTTTGAAGAAAAATTTAAACAGGTGTTCATATATAAGGAAGAAATACTAAAAGTAAAAATAAAAATTAGGATTCATATATTTTTTATTTTATTTTCATCTGCTATATTTCTCTTACATGGAAGTCAAGGAATTCACGTGTGTATATATATATATATATAGGCTTCTTTTAGTATATATAAATAAATAATAAATAGTAAATAAATGAATAATATGTCGTTTTACAGGGTTTTCTAGAATAATCATAGATAATTAAAATTAAGATAATGATATTTAGACAACATATTTTTGACAACATTTGAACATTGATTACGTGTCAATCTGTGATTGATCGTAAATTATTCCATAATCAATAATAATAATCATAAACACTATTATGGAGTAATTTACGACCAATCACAGATTGACACGTAATCAATGTTCAAATGTTGTAAAAAAAAATGTTGTCTAAATATCATTATCCTTAAAATTAATCCACGTGCTATTAATTTTTTTTTTACTTGAAATATAAAATTAATGATTTCACACCTAATACCAAAAAAAGAAAAGCCCACGCGAGTGACATAAAACAAAAATATTTTAATCTGTGGGACATATGCAGCGTTTTGTTATACCGATCTCATTAAAAACATTAATTTTGTTTGAATGTTTGTTATGTCTTATGATAATTTCTTACTAAAATAGTTTTCTTTTATACTCAAATGTTCACCTTTTAAAACTATTATATTGAATTATGGGTGAGCTAGTTATTCATGCAATGAGATATATTTATATGTTTTGGAAGTATATTTCACTGTGACATTAGTATTAGGGAATTTCTTACTCTAGTGAAATGATTTAGGTATATTTATGTTGTTTTTCAAATTTGTATTCGCATGGTATAATTTAAATTATAAATTTATATTATGAATTATATTTTATATTTTGGAGTTCTTTTTTTTTTGTAAATTTATATTATGGATTATATAATTTAAAATAGTGATTCGTATACCAGATCATATAATATGTAAAGAATTTTACATTTTGGATTGTCTTTCATATTTATTTTATAAATTGTGTAATTTTAAATGTATTTTACATTTTAAACTGGTTTTTAAATTTATATTATGGAATGTTTAATTTAAAATATAATTTGTGTTAGAGATTTATAATTTAAAATATAATTTACGTTTTAAATTGTTTTTCAAATTTGTATTAAGAATTATATAATAGAAATATAAATTTGCATTACAAATGTATAATTCAAAATATCTATGGATTATAATTAAAATATGAAAAAAAAAATCATACACTATCCTTTTTTATTAATTTCAGCAGGAGTATAATTGAAATTTTATAAAATATAAGGTGTAGGAAGAAAACATGGGTTTGCCCGAAGAAATTCGCTAGTATTATCTTCCATCTGTGCTTTTCTCACTTGTTAAACCACACATATATGAAGCCCAATTCAGACCAACATATAAATAATATTATTTTACTATAATTTAATTTTACGTAATATTATAGTTTTTTCTTAGAGAAAATTATATTCTTTTAACATTTCTTGATAAAATGAGTATAATTTGTTTAGCTTTCTAATATTTTCTTCTAATGTTATGATTAATTGTTGTTTCAAAAGTGACCCTATTAACATTTATATATTGATTTGAGAATTACAAATTTATAAATATTATATGTGTAATTGGCAACTTAAGTTTTCAACGAATATTTATTCTAGCTTTTTTTATATTCTCTTTATTTTCTTGTGTTGTTTTTATTTCGTCATTCTGAATCTCGTCACATTTTTAGTTTTAAATGCACAAGTTAGGCTCGTATATTATGTAAGTATTAGGAAAATAAATTAGATATAAAATTATAATTGGGTTTAGGAAAATACAATCAGTTGATTTTTCGAGTTTAACTAATCAGGATTTTTGAAAAAATATGGTTAACAAAAGTAAAAATTTTAACAATAAATTCATAAAATAAATGTGAAATTGATGATTTCTATTTGTAATTTTAGATATTAAAAAATAATATTTTATATTATTTTAAACATTACATATATTTGGCATAAATTTAAAAAAAAAATTATTTGATACACATAAATTTTCTACATTAATTTGACACTAACTTTCTTTATTTTTACTTTTTTCTTTTTTAAAATTATACAAAAATTTATATTTTATAACCATTTTATTTTTATAGTGTGTAAAATGAATATAAAAGTGTGTCATGATATCACTGATTAAATTTTAATACTTGCACATTTACAGAAGAAAAAGATTTTTTAACACACCTAAAATTTTTACATTCATTTGACACTACATTTTTTTAATTTTTTTTTTTTAAAAAAAATATAAAAATTTACATTTTTATTACTATTTTACCTATATACTATGTGTGAAATGAATATAAAAGTGTGTGATAATACCGTTCACCGAATTTTGTCCCTAAGTTACAATGGTTCTGCCTTAAGACATGATCACTATTGTTTGACATGTGCTCTTATGATTATAGCAAAATCAGTAACAAAATTCTCATAACATAACATGAATGATAAAATCTGTGTAAGATTCGTAAGAAGAAAGTGAAGAATTCTTTTGTATACACTTAATACACAAATCTAGTAAGGGTGACTTCTCATCCTTCTCTAGTAGTACACAGATTTTGCAGTATCTTGAAGCATATTTTCCTTCATACTTAGTTATATACACATGCAATTGTTTCTGATATGTATTTTAATCATCTTTACTGCTGGAACTGGCATCAGGGTGAGCGTAAATGAAGAACAGTTCCTATGATCAGCAATGCTACTGTGAATATCAGTGCCTGCAAGATCACCATTGCATTCAAAAAAAGAACAAACCAAGTCAACTACAATAATACTTTGAATATGCAACTAGGATGATGAGAATGAAAAATGCAAGCTTCAGAACATAGAAAATTAAACAAGAGAGAGAGAGAGAGAAAGAAGAGAAATGTTACAGCAATTGCAGAAGCTCCTAACCCTGCCCTTTCCCTAGGATCCTTTCTGTAATAGTTTCCAAAGTAAAGGATTGTGGCATAATACCAGAGAGGTGGACACAGAAATCCCAAAAGAAATCTGAAATTAAACACAGAAAATCATAAGGCAAGAAGAAGAGAAAATCATAAGGCAAGAAGAAGAGAAAATTGAGTTACTTACGAGAACCATCCAATTCCACAACCATAACATGGAAGGGGTCTGTCATAAAGTCCTGTTTGGAAGTCCTCAGGACCTCTGATTAAGGTATAGGTGCCCTTTTCAGGGTCTCCACCTTCCATTGCTTGACCTATTGTTAGAGCAAACTTGTTTAGACAGTTTTAGTGATGAATATCAACACAAGAGAAACAATCTGAAAGTAGAAACCGATAATACCTCTAAAAATTGAATAATTTCTGGCAGATGGCCTCAGAAGATCAAGATGCTTATCAGAGACTGATGTTGCCAATTCCACACCATTTCTCAAATCAATACTCTCTTCCATACCACAACCTGTTGTCAAAAAAAAGAAAAGGCTTTTATGCATCAGAAGGAATACCCTTGAAGAAAAAACAAAAACAGGAGAAGATCAAAGAAACACTTGCCTTGAAAGAGCAACAGGAAGTTGCAGTGATCAGATTATTTGAAAAATTTGAAAAAGGATAACTGGTTTGTATTGAAGAGATGTTGTTGAAAGATGATAAGATTGGTGTTACCCCATTTCTCCCTTGTATTAAAATCGCATCCGAACATAACAAAAGTTGAAACAGGTCGAAGCTGAAGAGAATTGACAATGTCTTTGTGTTCCTAAATCGTAACAACCTTAGTTTAATACACCGATTTGAATAATAAATAAAAGTTGTGTGTTTCTTTGTGTTATATATATGTTGTCTTTTTCACATAGTCAATTGTGCTACATGACAGATTATGTACGCAGCCTCCTTGCCTTGCCTTCCCTTGCTTTCACATTCTTCTCACTAATTTCCTCCTAAATACCACTTTTTTCATACAATTTTTTAATATATATTTTCAGAATTGATTATTTTTTTTTATAAACCATAAACTTGTGTGAATTTCATAAATAATCTTAAGCAGACAGTGAAGAATATATATTTTAAAAATTGTTAGAAAATATCTCCATTCATGGTAAAAACCTTGATTGCTAGCAAATAAAAATCAATGGAGCCAAATTGTAATTGACTATTATTTAATCCTCTCGATTGACCCAGCTCTTGTATTATTCACAAAACTGTCTTTTGATTGGTCAATGGTCAGCTCTGGACAGTGCTAGGTGCTGGAATATATATATATATATATATATATATATATATATATATATATATATATATATATATATATATATATATATATATATATATATATATATATATATATATATATATATATATATATATATATATATATATATATATATATATTTATTTGTGTGTGTGAGAGGGTTTCTATATTTATTTTTATTTAACATTATTAAAATATGGTTATTTCATTTATTATTATAATTTTTTTTTATTGTTAACTGATTTTAAAGAGAAAAACTATATTTTTTTGGTTATTGATTTATGTATTCTTTTGTTTTGTTAAGGAAAATAAAATACAAAATTTCATATTTTCCTCGAATATTAGGAACGAAATGAATGTTCAATACAGATTGCAAATATGTCAAGTTTGCACACAAATTTTCAATATAAATTTTGGCAAATCTTTTTGTTATGTTTATACATGTTTTTTTTTTGGTTTTATAAAATAACTTGTTGTTTATAATAGCTAAAATCTAGTAGACATTTTTTCAAAATAAATTAATTTTATGGATTTAAAAATTTATAGTTTATAATTATTTATTTCATAGTAGCTTTTTTAAACTTCATACATGCTTTCTTTAATGACATAAGTACTAATTAGAATGGTTCAAGATTAGTATCAAACATAGAATTACTTTCATTTTGAATTCATCAGTAGAAGTATTTAATACAAGTAAAAAATACATAAACTACTTGGCCACATGTTAGAAAATAGTATTTTACATTTGAAGTTATTTTTTACTTTTAATTGTTTAAAGTTTATTTTATGAGTACTTTATTGTGAATAGATAATATAGTTACTGTATGTTTTTAACTCACTTTTTTCAAGTTTTTTAATTTATTGATCAACTCATTGTATAAGAAAAATCGTATAAAAAAATCTTAACAAATTAAAAAATATCATACCAATAAACTTTATCAATGACAAAAAAAATAATCAGTAAAATAAATTTCATCAACAAATTTTACCTATAAATATAATTTTTTATAATAAAAAACATAAATATTATTATACTTTTAAGTAAAAAATCAAACAAGATATTTGGATAGAAAGAAAAATAATTTAATAATAAAATAAAATAATATTATACTAATAGTATGGTTAGTAAGAAAAATGTTAAAGAAAGCATTATTTGAATATTTCAACGTTGAGGTTAAAGTGTCTAAAAGGTAGGGGAGACTCTTATTTTCCATCAGCCAAGTGTGTTGTTATTATTGAATCCATCTTAGCACTAAAAAGCTTTAAAATTGAAAGGTTTTAATTAAGCAGAACATTGAATGAATGAAACATACAAACATTGACTTTTCATATATTTTTAAAGCTTCTAAAAGACTCCGTGCCATATGCCTCAAACTCTTTCTTCCACTACCTCATGCCCTGCTTTGCTTTCAAAATTCAACTTATAAATAAATAGGTTTAAATACTCTTTTGTCCTAATTTTTATTAAAATACAAAATTCTATGTTATTGTGTCAAAAGATGTTAATAGATTTTATGTTTGACATTCTTAACCTAACTATTTAGAGTTATTTTCAATTTAATAGATTCAAGAAAAAACCAAATCACTTTAAACTTTAGTTTTTATAAGAATTAAAAAAGATGACATAGTTGAAGATTTTATATGTTATATATAATTCTTAAAATTTTGTAATATTGAATGAATTACTTCAATTTCTTACTCAAGAATTATTTGCCCTCTAAGCATACATATGATATCATTAAAAGTCCGTTTTAAAATAAAATTTTAAATATTTTTATTTAAAGGGTGAAATTATTATTTTTTGTAAGAAAATATAAAAAATTGTAGAATAATTGTTTTTCAGAAAGTTTTCTTTCACACAAAGAAAGTAAACATCCATACTTGACTATCCCATATTTTATAAATGAAAACCAAGATTGTATGAAAACAATACTTTAGTTGAAGTTAATCCACTCTACCAAATTAGAGAGCCTTGTGGTGTGCCACGTTTGAGAACAGAGCATAGAAGAACAGAGCATAACAGAACAGAGCAGAACAGAACACTCTTGGTTCTTCTTTTGTCTCTCTCGAAAACACTCTCTTATTATTCTCTCTGCCCCTCTTTAATTCAGTGCCTGTTTACTCTTTTCTTCTTCCTTTTTTATCTTCTTTCTTTATGCAAATATGGGGGAAGAGGTGCGTGTAACCAATTTGCATAATAGAAACGGTGGAAACGAAGATCAGAACCAGGAATTCGACATTTATCCTTTGAGTAGTTACTATTTTGGATCCAAAGATGCCATTCCCTTCAAAGACCACACTCTACATCATCACCTTCTCAGGATCCAATCCAAGTTCTTTTCTTTCTCCCTTCTCCTCTATTTACTTCTTATTTCAATCTCGTTCTTATCTTCTCTTATAGTTTTTTTATTTTTTATTTTTTTTGTTAGCTATGCTGCCAGTGGATTACGAACTTCTGTGGAGGCTGTCTTACTGGTTCGTTGATTCTTTCTTTTATCAATTTCCTCTTTATAATTTTGATTTTGTTAAAAGATCAATTTTTTTAGGAATATTAAGCAACTGTTGTATTCTGGAATATTTTGGATTCTCTGTCTGAATATTCTTACCTTGTCACGTGAGGTCTATATTCTGTTCCAAACTTTCTTTTGCAAGTAAAGTTTGAAACTTTTTATGGAAAGATTGAGATTGGGGAAGGCCTGATTCACTTAATTTTCATTCTGGTTTATGGGTCTGTTGTTTCTGTGAATGTTATGAATCACTTTTAGGAGAAGAGAAGAAAATATAGATGTTCTCATATCAGCTTTTTCATATTCATTTTTTTGAGTTATACATAAACTATTAGAAGTGCTTTATTTTTTCATTTATTTACCCGAAGAGATCCTGTTTGATAATCTTCATCTTAGCTACTGGGCATTTGATTTCAACAAATTATACATATGGGTAAGAGTTATTCGATATGATTCTGAACTGATTACACGAAGGCTGTTGTATCAGGTTGAATTGTTCAAACATCCACACTTGTTGCTTTTGCAAGTAAGAAATTCCATCTATAAACTTCCCGGTGGTAGATTAAGGCCAGGCGAATCAGGTAATAGAGGAAATGAAAAGCTTTGAGGATTTTTTTTTGTGATTTTTTTTACTGAAGAAGAAATTTGTGAATTTGTAGATACTGATGGATTGAAGCGTAAGCTGACAAGGAAGCTTTCTGTTGATGAAGATGGAGATGGTTCAGAATGGGAGGTATTGTATTACACTTGTGCTTGTGCATTTTCACTTGTCATTACAAACTCACATCATGTAGAGCAGCTGAACCGTAATTTGGTTGGTTCAGGTTGGTGAATGCCTTGGAATGTGGTGGAGACCTGATTTTGAAACATTATTGTATCCTTTCTTGCCACCAAATGTAAAACAGCCAAAGGTACATATTTTGATTGGTTTGTTTATACAAGTTCTGATAAGGGATGTCCTAGTTTCATAGCCTTGGTTGCTGGTGTAGGAGTGTACAAAAGTGTTCCTTGTGAAGTTGCCTGCCAGCAGGAAGTTCATTGTACCCAAGAACATGAGGTTGCTTGCAGTTCCATTGTGCCAAGTTCATGAAAATCAAAAGGTACAGACTAAGAAAATGTAGGACATAGTGTGAAGACATTTTTTGCTCCTCAGACATGGTTTTGGTTAATTGTTGGGATTTAACTTCTTTACCTGTTCATTTTGCAGACATATGGGCAGATAATATCAGGTGTTCCACAGCTTCTGTCGAAATTCTCTTTCAACATGTTGGAATCTTGATATTTTATCCATTTGGCAGGCAGTCACAGTCTCTGCTAATGAGACTTTGTATATATCATAAGTTTCTATACCAAAAATCAGACTCTAATGTTCAAAATAGATACATACATCATACCTGTATTTTTTAGTGATATGTGGGAGCTGGTGGAAAATCCAAAATCCTCAAGGAGAACGACAATATGTAGATAATGTATTTTTTTCATTTCCATGTGATGGTTTGAGTTAAAGTGTTTTTTTTTTTCTTTTTTAATTATGAGTTGATGAGTCACTTTTAATATATAGAGTTGTATTAAAATTGGGTTGATCTATTGGTTTTCATCTATTTGACAGCTTTAACTAAAATACAACAAAAACAGAAACAAACATCTTAACCAGTTCATTGAAAAACTTAAAATTTTAGAAAAAAAAAAGAAAAGTTCTTCTAAAGTTTGTATAAGGAAACATTACAACTTTTGAGTGATGTGTTATATATGTCATTAATCTTACTTCTATGTTATGATAAAAAAAAATATTTTCGTGGGAAAAAGATATTGTAATTAAAGTTTTTTATATTAAATATTTTCAAATATTTTAATGAATCAAAGCTTACTTTGATTTATATGATATGTTTAGAAAATATGAATTTTTCATATCGTGACTAGAATTAGACTAGAATTAATTATAAACAAAGTAGCAAATGCAATAATAATCTGTGAATCTAAAATAATAAATGTGAATCTAAAATAAATAAAGAAAATTTGTTATCGTCAAATTGAATTGTTTAAGTTAATTCATATGTTTAAGTTAATTCATATTGATTTAAAACAAATTATGTCTAAAGATAGGAAATATTATTTTGTAACTTTTATGGATGATTTTTTTAGATATATCAAAGTGTATTTAATTAAATATAAAGATAAAGTCTTTCATATATTTTAAACTTACAAATTAGAAGTAGAAAATCAATTGAATAAAAAATTAAGAGAATTAGATTTAAATAAAATATTGTTTAATGTATTTTGTGTTACAAAAGATATTATTATCTATGAGGTAATTTTATCATATTCACCTGAGTCTAATGAAGTAGTCGAGAAAAAAAATAGAACTTTTAAGAAAATAATGAATGACATGCTTATTAGTTCTAGTGTGTCATATAACATTTGGAGAGAAATCTTTCTTACTTTATATTACAAAATAGGTTATTCAATAAGAAAATTGGTAATCTCTATGAGTTATGGAGAGATTATCAACTTAATCTTAAATACCTAAGAGTACGGTGCTTAGCTAGATCATCTTATTCGATCTTAAGAAAAAGAAAATAAGCTCTAAAATATGTGTTTTATATATATTGCAAAATTCTCGTTACCTCTCTTCTTCTTGGTCAAGCTCATGTGATTGAGCTCGTGTGGCTGATCTCTTGTGTGGTCGAGCTTGTGCGTATAGTCGATTTTATTTGTTGGTCACAATAACAAACTTGTTAGTCAAGCTTTCTCTTACAAGACCCAGAAAGTTGTTTCACAAGAAACGTAAGATATTGCTTGTGTTGTGTCGCAAAGTGTGGGATATCTTCCGCACATTATGGTTTTTGGGGCAATCTCGTTTCTTTTCCAACCTCTATAAATAGAGGTCCTATGATCATTCCAAAACACAAAACACACCTTCTCAAGCTCTCCATTTCATAGATCAATTTTCTTCGAGCTTTCCCTTTCATGTTTTTTTGCTTCCTTCATTCTTTTCTCATACTTATAATATCCTAGGTTTTATTTACTCTTGAAAGAGATTACTTGTTAGTTATGATATCCTTGATTTTACGGAAAGTTGTTGCATCCTATAAATTTGTGCAACACACTGCATATAAGGATAATGGATCTACATGTCTTAAAAAAAATTGTTCATGATTTTATCATCATTTTACAACATATTTGATGTAGCCATAATATCTTAAATGAAAGAAGAGACTCATTAAATTAAAACTCACAAGAAAATATGAATGTGAACAAAACAAAAACACATGATTTTAAGTGTGAATGATAAAACAAAGATAAGTAAATTTGGATAAATTTTCTACATGGATAGTTTATGAGGAAGTTTATCTAACACTTAGTATTTGGTTATCATCTGAGGCTATTATGGATTTCAAAAAGTTGCTTTATCTTACAAAGTTATTAGTCCAATGAAAAAGAAAAAAAAGTTACATATGTTTTTAATTCCTAAACTCAAACACAAAATTTGAATTTGTTTCTATCCTAAATTTTAATACATTTTGGTTCATAAACTTTAAAAATGAATGAATATAATCATTTTAACATAATAACGTCAATTTTATTGTATTTATTAAATGGTGTTTTAGATTGACATTGCAGCTAAAACATGTCAAAATGGTGTAAACAACTTAAAGAACATCCTTAAATATTTTGACACGTGAAATTTTTTTTAACACAATTGGATTATAAGGACTATATTTATTCATTTTTAAATTTTTTTAATAAAATTATATCAAAGTTTAAAATAAAAACATATTCCAATTTTACGTCAAAGTTCAAAGATTAAAAATATATTCAACCTAAAGAAAAATACATATTTGTCACATCAAAGATAACAAGTAAAGTCTTATATATGTTATCGTTGGTGGTACTTAATAGGTAGAAACTTTTTGTTGGATTAAACACAACCAAACCACCATAATTTGATTGTAATTGGTTTTCCTAACTCAATTAATATCACCTATAAACCACCATAATTTGATTGTAATTAATTTTTCTAACTCCATCATAAGGCAATTAATGTCATTTACAGTGCTTTTGTTTTTTTCAACAATTGTCTCATTAAGAATCAAGCTCTTTTATTTTGACTTGATGCACCTAATAGGTCATGGGATGATTGATAGAATCTACAACAATATTATTGTTAACAATTTTCGCAAGTTGTGACTTTAGATATGATATTAATTATAGAAGAACAACTAGGTAAAAAGGTTGTGACTAATAGTTAAATCACAATGATTTCTAGTTATGTGTGTAACAACTAAATCATTATGATTTGATTATGACTTGACCTATCTAATCTCCATCAAGACAAAATTAATATCACTTACAACATTTTTTGTTTCATCCACATCCTTATTAAGTAATGATATATTTGTATCTATATTTGTACTTGATAAAATATTTATTAAATAATTTATAAAAAATAAAAATCAAAGTATTATATTTTCAAGAATTCAATTTCAAAACACCACACATTTTCTTCTCTTCAATACCAAATATACTTAAAAACTATAATTGTATATATTTCAAAATAAAAAACATATAATACTCAATAAATTAAGAGTCTCTTGATAATTTAAGATGAGAATGATACGTGTATACTCATTATGTTCTTATACATGATTTGAAAAGTTAGATATTACCCGTATTCTTATTTATATTTGGTTAATCATTCTCTACCGACATTAAAATAAGTTTGGTGGACATCACATTCAATATCCAAAGCACACTTAGAGAACTCATCAAACATTATAAATATATAAATATTTTAATACAAACATTATCAATTTAATATTCACCTATATTTAAATATTGGAATGTTTTCGCAGTTATTAAAGCTATTAATGTAAAAAAAAATGTTGATATTGTAAAATGATTTTAATGTTGATAAAATTTTAAAAGTATAAGATGAATTACAAATAAAATTAATTTATGATATAGATATAAAAGGATTCAAACTTCATATATTATATATATAGATTATATAAGATTGAGTTATTTAAAATTTAATTTCTAACTAAGAAATTTTATCATTTGTTGAGTTTATTATTTTATCTATTATTGAACCATTATCCAACTATTTATTAATGTTTATTATTACGCATTATGTAAATTATATTAGAAATAAGATGTTTATAACTCTTTAACATAAAAAGATCATATAAGTAATATTTAGGTATTTAGTTTGTATTTTACAAATATGGTATTTCGTTTAGAATGAATATTTGAGAATTTAAATTAGATTATGAAAGAGTTATTAGAAAAGGAAATTGCAAGACAAAAAAGCAAGGTACGGTCTTTCTTTCAACATCAGAAGAGACCATAAAGAAACTCAGTCTTCCATTTCCTTCATTTTTTTTTCCAACCACGTGCTTTTTCTAAGCTTCCTTCAAATACACTCTATTTCATTTTATCTCACATTCTTTATAATTTTATTGTAAGTAACTTTTATTTATTTTGTAGGTAATTTTTTAATTAAAAAATAGTTAAATTCATTACTTAAAAATAATATTGATAAAATAATTATTTTAATTTTAAAAAAATATTTAAAGAATAAAATTGGAAAACAAAGGTGGATACCAAAAAAAATCTCATTTATATATATATATATAACAAATATTAAATTAAAAATATAATCTATTGGACCATCCAATTTCTACTATCACGCATCAGATGTCTATATCTAACTCAATTCCACAAAATCGACTTTTAAGATAAGATTTACACCTCACTTTTATATATATATATATATATATATATATATATATATATATATATATATATATATATATATATATATATATTATAAATTCGTTTTATCTCTAGTCGATATGAGATTTTCAACATAATCAACTTTATAAATAATTTTCTTTTCTTTGGAAGCTAATCTAAACACACTTGATTACTTTAACTTCTTTTTCTTTTTCATGTGTTGTGATATGACGTTCAAATGGTTTTATTATTCTCTGGTGAATAAGTGTGAACCCATGTTGTTTTATTATTTCTCTTATACAGTGTTGAATGAGAAAAATTAGAGTGGTTAATTTGTTGTTTTCTGATGGATTGATTATTCATAAGTTTAATAATCAGCTAATTAATTGAGACTAACCCACCTATAAAATACAACCAATTCAACGTTGAAAAACTTTAAACAAATGAATGTAGCAGTTAATTATTGGAAAATTATGTAGGATTTGCGTTTGTGTTCACAAGAGACCAAGCAAATATCAAATAATAAGGCAACTTACTCTTATTAGCTTCAATTGCTTGACTTTTCTTCCACATATATAAAACCAACAAAAATCAATGTCAAATGGAGTGTATTAAATAATGGAATATGATTAAAAATAGTAATAATTCTTAAAAAAAATCATCTAATTGTTATATATATATATATATATATATATATATATATATATATATATATATATATATTTGTATTTATTTATTTATTTGTTTATTATCACAAGGAAAAAAAATGAATATTCATATTGTTTCGTTTTGAATAAAGGTTTATTTTCATATGTCTAATAAAAATGATATTTTGATACACAGTAAATATTTTATATTAATTTGATTTTATTATTTTTGTGTCACTATATTTAAAAAGTTAACATTATTTAGAAGTTAAAATTAGTTTAATAATAATTTATTTACATAGTTCACCCTTTATTCATTAAGAAGATTAGCTATGATAGAAACACAAATTCTCAATTATTATTTATATATATGCGCCTATCGATTACAATAATATTATCTAAATAACACATTTTTATTATAAAATTACAAATTATTAGGAAAACAGAATACGACCAATTTTATACCTTCATCACTAATTATTCCTTAACAATAAATTCTAATCAATACTAAAAATTGTGCGTTAGAAATGATTTCTTAAAATAAAGTATTATTACTTCTTTTGACACAAAATCAAAAACACAAATGTGAGTGAGAGAATATTTTAAAGGCAAAGTCTATAAACTTAAAAAGAATATGACAAATAGTTAATAATTATATATATATTAACAATTCAACGCTGAAAATATTTGCAACCATGCAAATAAATATTGTTTATAACAATTATTTTAATTATTACTTGTTTCCTAAATAGTCTTGGTGTTCACACGTGTATGATTATCTGTAATGCACGGAGAATTAAATTAAATTACGCAAGCTATAATTTTTAAAATAAAATAAAATTTGATAAGTAATGTTGACGTTAGTTTTCCATCATTCAGAGATTTATTTTATTTGATGAAGATAGTAATCTGGATGTGTGTGGGAAAAATCTGTAACATGAAAAGCTTGATTATATATGTGACCATAGTTTTCCACGAATCATTAAATAAAAAATTGGTGTTTTAATGGAAATTGGAAGTGCACGTGAGAACACTCCCATAAAGAAAAAAAGGAGAAAGAAAGACTTCGTACAATGTCTGAAATGTCAACACAAGTCTTCGTCTTCAAACTTCAAACCTCATTTCTTTACTTTTTTTTTTTTTTTTTATTGTGATCCTTCTTCTTACCAACCTATTGCAACTTCAACTTTAACATCACAATCTTCAAAATACACTATACATCTTTCAGTTTCAACTCAGTTACTTCCACATTATATATACTATAATCACTTACTTTCCCTCATATTTTTTCATCTTATTCATACATAATCTTACTATATCTACGTATAAAGAAGGGTTTTTTTTTCTCCGAGCTGGTGGACTCAACTGGGAGCTCATAATCATGAAGAAAGGGAGCTTAAGCTCCGGTCTCAAACTCACTGTTCCTGCATCTGATTGGGGTTCATTTACCAAGTTTTTGTGAGCCTCTCTTTTGATTCAATGTGTTTGTTTTGTGTATGGTTTTGGCTGATTCGAATCGTGGCTATTTGGGTGTGGTAGGTCTGAGTCTGAAAGTGAAACGTTCAAGGCAGGGGACTTGCTTGTCGACAAGGAAGGTGTTCGAGTTGTTTCTGAGAAGGAAGTGGAAGCTGTAACGTTTTTCTCTTTAATGTTCTATGTTTTGCACTTTATTAGTTCCCTTTTTGAAAAATGTGTATGTTCAATTGGGTTGGCAGGTTGTTTCTCTTTTGGATTTGATCTTTTGATACTTATGAAATGCTTCCTTTGACAAGAAGGGGTTCCTGAACTTGTGCTGTTCGACAAAATGTGGCACTTTTTGTTTAGAAGAAGAAAAAGACTTTTCTTAAGATGGATTATCTGGTTTTTCTCCCTTATAATAAGATATTGTTAAAAAAAAAATGGATTTGGAACATAGTGAGAAGGGGGTTGAATTTAATTTTTCTCTGACATTCGTTTTGTCTATAAGCAAACGGAACACAGGCTGCAAGCTGATGAAATTAAAGATTTTGTTCTGGAGACATCATCCAATTTATGAAGTGCTGAATACATTTAGTTTATAATTTCATTTATTTTCTATCTAAAATAAAATAAAATTTGTTTTGTTGTTTTCTAGACTCAAGAAATTTGTCTTGGTTTCTACCAGAATGTTGTGTGAACTTCTAGAGTCAGCACAATGTGCCATAGCGTCATCCTTACTCTGCTTTTTTTTAGTTTGTGTTTCTAACCCGTCATTCATGGTGTAAACTGCTGATCTTTTTGGGAAATTTGCAGGTTTCTAGAAAAACACTTTTGCATAAACTTATTTTTACATGTAAGGGAGAGATATAGTTAGAGAGAGAAGTATGAAATTAGATGATTCATATGGTAGTTAGAAATAGAGAAATAATGAATTATAAAAGGGTAAAGAGTAATCTATCTCGCTTTTACACTATGCAATGTTATGATCTCAATTTCTCTGCATTACTTTGGTCCTTGATACAAGAGGTCTGAATTTTGGAGTTCCTGTTTAGTAGTATTTTGTTTGGTCAATACACTTTTGAAAACAGGTTACATTAGAACTGAATTTTGATGATTTTGATTTTTAGTTTAATATCTGTGCTGTTTTCAGCCACCACCAATCACGCCACTAGACAACCAGTTGAATCTGGCAGATATTGATACAATCAAAGTGATTGGAAAAGGAAATGGAGGGATAGTGCAATTGGTGCAACACAAATGGACTAATCAATTTTTTGCATTGAAGGTATACTGCATACATACATTGTTTTAAGCTAGCTTCTTCTGTTTCTTTTATCATTGTTTTTGTACAGTCATGTCAACCCAAGTCATAATTTCAAATGTAAAATCATTTTCATCCTCCACTAAATCCATCTCATGGAGAATTTAGATTGTGATATTTAAATTTTTTTTCTCCATGAAATTAGTGAGAGTCAAGGGAACATCAGGTTTCAGGAAGTTTTGATCTTAAAAAGGGTTTAACAAATTGGTTTCCTAAGGTGTAAGTTCATTCATTCTACTAGTTAGTTTTGTTGCAGTTGCTTTTTTTTCATTATGTCTAAAATACCATATCGTTCATTCAACATTAGACCTGTTAATGTCACTGAACATAAATCATTGAGATGTGGATAAATTAATCAGTTAAAGGGGACAGATTCAGGTAATGATCAGAAGATTCAGGTAATAATCAATTAAATGTATTAATTCCATTCATTTAATATCCGTATTTTGGTGTTACTTGAATAAGAGAGACTGTTTCTATTTTTTATAAAGGGAAAGTTATAAAAAATGAAAAGTTGAAAAATATTTGTACAATGATCCTAAATTTACAATAGAAAAGATAAAGGAAAGGTTTGTTTTGATTTTCAATCTTTTATATTGAATACTTTAGTATTCTTATGCATGAAGATAACTAATTTGATAGATGTGGTTGGTCTCTCTCATTGATTTTTGACCACATTTTCCATAGAGTTCTCTTATCTCTTCCTTCTTTGAGTTAGACTTGTGAAAGAAGGGACCATGAAGAAAAAAAAAAATATTTTTCATCCCTATACTTCATCTTAATTTTTTACACACTATATTTTATATAGCTTCATTCCATTTGAGTTTTCTCTCCATAGTTTCGTGCTGGTTAGCTTTTTGTCCCAATTTCTTACTAGACATGATTTTTTCAGCCCACCAGCCTACACAAATCTACCCCATGGAAGTTTGGGTCAAAGTGTGGGTAGGTCCACACACAGTCAACATACGTTCTTTCTTTCTTTTTCTTTCATTAGTGTATACAATTGTTTGTGTTTTGAATATGACTAAATATTTATGTTCATTATTGGTTTTATAGCATATTAAATGTGTTCTTGATTTAGGAAATTCATATGAATATTGAGGAGCCTATTCACAGGCAGATAGCACTTGAGCTAAAAATTAATCAATCAGCACAATGTCCTTATGTTGTTGTCTGCTACCAGTCATTCTACCATAATGGTGTCATATCAATCATATTTGAGTACATGGACGGAGGGTCCTTAGAAGATCTTCTGAACAAAGTTAAAAAAATTCCAGAGTCATATCTTGCTGCCATCTGCAAGCAGGTAAGAAATAAGACATTGCACTTCATCCTTGCACCATCTGATTTTTTTTTTTTCTCTTTTCATTCCTAACTAGACTATATGCTCCTTTCTTTGTTTTATCACTACAATGTAGGTGCTGAAGGGTTTAATGTATCTTCACCATGAAAAATACATTATCCACAGGGACTTAAAACCTTCTAATCTGCTGATAAATCATAGAGGGGAGGTAAAGATTACTGACTTTGGTGTAAGCATAATCATGGAAAATACATCTGGTCAAGCAAATACTTTCATTGGCACACACAGCTATATGTCTGTGAGTAACACAAGCAAGTGTATCTATCATTTTTCCTCTTGGCAATTACATTTGCCACCATTTCATGGAATACAACTTGTCCATCGTGCTCATTTTGCAGCCAGAGAGAATCACTACTAACCAGAGTGGCTACGACTACAAAAGTGACATATGGAGCTTGGGACTGATTTTGCTCAAGTGTGCCACGGGGCAGTTTCCATATACACCACCAGATCAACGCGAAGGATGGGAAAATATTTTCCAGCTTATTGAAGTCATTGTTGAAAAACCTTCCCCCACTGCTCCACCAGAAGATTTTTCTCCAGAATTTTGCTCATTTATCTCAGCATGGTATATATTAACTATGTTTCAGTAATAAAATCATATAGCCTCAATCAACTTTTCCCACTAAAAGACAATTAAAACAAACACAGTCTCATCCTTAAATTAGTTGTGATACTGGAAGAGCCTACAATTCAAAAGCAGAATGAGTATGTAGCCAAAACATGTAGTCTGTCTAATTGTATGAGGCCTTATGTTCATATTTTGTAATATAGTATATCTAAATTGTGTCTGAAGCCCTTTATATTTTTTAAGATATCTTATATAATTTCATTGAACAAATCCTCCCGTGTTTAAACATATCTTAGAGATTGGACCTCCAATCACCATATAATCAGCTATTTTGAAATAAATTGTTACTGTGCGTTTATGAGGCTTCTGATCATCCTTTTGTCTTTGTGTTTAGTTTACAGAAAAATCCAAGAGATAGACCGTCTGCTCGTGACCTTATAGTATGCATAATCTTAACTATATGAGTAACCCATGTAAAATATATCAAATACTCGTTCTTACTGTGTATATCTCTGATTTAAATTTCAGAACCATCCTTTTATCAAATTGTATGAGGACTTGAATGTGGATCTTTCAACTTATTTCTACAACGCAGGATCTACACTTGCAACCATATAGAACATGGTATGTTTACGTCCTGGACTTTATTCAAAGGTAATAGAATTTGTGCTATGTATCACTTCACTAGGTATTCTTGAATGCAAATTACCACAAACAGAATGTGTTGATCTGTCACTGTAGTTGCTTCTATATGGAGGGAGCAAAGCAAACCAAGGTTTTAAATTGCATGCAGTTGAAATTTTGTAACTCTAAATATTGTGAAAAATTAAGAGGTAAATTCAGCTGATGCAGTCACTTAATGTTGCAGTCAAAATTGCAATCACAGACTGTTTTTTAAAACCTTGGTAACTGCTATAGGTACTCATGCTTCGACACTCAGATTATCTGACTGATTTCTAATTTTTTATTGAAATGATCATTTGTTTTTAAAGTTTATATTGTGCTACTTAATAGATTGGAATAC
Source organism: Vigna radiata var. radiata (assembly GCF_000741045.1). Taxonomy (NCBI): domain Eukaryota; kingdom Viridiplantae; phylum Streptophyta; class Magnoliopsida; order Fabales; family Fabaceae; genus Vigna; species Vigna radiata. The sequence continues at coordinate 2,685,829 of NC_028355.1, forward strand.
TCTTCTAAAGCCAATGTCATACATTTGCAGATATTATTACCTAAACTACAAGTAAACGTGGAATGTGCTCGTTTGCTTCCAAGTTTCCAAGTCTCCATAGTAAATATATGAGGCCCTTTCACATAAACACAGTTCTGAGAAGTGAACGATATGGCATTCTCTGTGAACTTGGCAAATGGAAAGTTCTACTGTCACTTTATATGTAATTGCAATTTATATTCCTTTACTTGGTGGAGGATCCCCAGTTGCCATGACCAGAATTTGCAGAATGGAGCCAGCGAAACCAGCTTCTATGATTATGTCAAGGCATATTACTGTGTTGCCAAGATAGAATCAAATGTTTTATAGCACAAACTCTTCATAGAAATTTATACCTACTCATTTGAAAATAACCAATAATTATATTCAATAGTGGTTGGGATGATTATTTGAGTAGACAATTTGAAACTTTTACAACATTGTTCATTAAAAATTAATTTAACTTTCTGATGGGGGCAGCACCAGAGTGACACCTTAAGGTGAGGCATCCCTGTGCGCAACAAATTCTGGCATACAATGCATAGCCCTGTTGAAAAACTGAAGGGCCAATATAATAAATAAACAAATATGGTAAGGACTAAAAGATACTTGTAGAAATGGAATACATCTGACAACTATTCCAGATAAAGGGTTATCTATTTTATTCTTTTTTCTTGAATTTTCTTTGGGGCTTCAAGTCTATAACAATGACAGAGATGTTATCTTTGCTTCCTCTTTGAAGGGCAAGTCTAGATAGATACTCTGCAGCATACTGAGCTGCAGGGTCAGGTCCTTGGCCTTGTTGTGATGATGAGTTGTTGCCATTCTTCTTATGCCAAAGAAGGATTCTCCTTCTTGCAAAGTCACAGGCTTCTTCATTTGTCATGACATCCCATAATCCATCACTGGCCAGAATGAGGCACTCATCGTTTTTGTCTCTTTGGATACACTTCACTTCTGGCTCTGGAATTACCCATGGTTTTAAGTACCTGTCACCTTTTTAGGAACAATAACCAAATTTACATTCTGCAACACACTACACACTGTATATAAAGTTTTTCATTTAAACAAGTTTTTCGTTTAAGCAGTCTAAAATGTGAACGGAGTTCAAATTTGGTGATATTTGAAAAAGAGCAAATTAAGGAAACGATAGGAGAAGACTAATTGAGAAACCATTTGATAACAAAGCAAAAGCTTTATGAATATAAACATTGTGAGTATATTTGAGATCACAAGTCCAGTTAAACCTGATTATTTCTACTATTACTCACTGTTTTTAACTTATTAAAAGGCTCATTCATGAAATAATGTTATAAGTTTTTAAGCTATATCAGACTTAACACAGAAAGAGAGCTGAACATGCCAAATTCCATATATTCAAGTCAGATTAGATTATCCATAAATAAATTTTTGCACCTGTATAAATTGGTGCTATAAAACAACACAGTAAACACATACCTATGGATCTTGACACTGCCAAAACACCTAGAACTCGGTACCCATTCCATTGTATGACCCTTCCTCCTGAAGCTTCTATCCTTTCCCATTCATCTTCTCTATTTGGCTGCAAAAGGTGGAATACAATTTCTTCCATCAGATAACTAGAGCTTCTAATAATAGTCCATTACACAAATTGAAGCATGAACAAAATTTATATAGTTCTTTTCTTTGGTACCATTATTCAATCAGAATTAGAACTTCATCTCCAAATTCAACATTGATTTCAAATGTCAATTACTAAGGCGAAACTCCAATTTTAATTAAAGAACAACACTATAAACCTATGTAAGTGTATGCAAATATTGTCCTTGAAAAGAATGTCTTACTTTGTGATCATCAGACAATGGCATTGCTTCTTTTCCGCGACACAAGACAGCTCTTGAATCTCCACAGTTTGCAACTATTATGTGAGTTTGAGTCAAAAGGGCAACCACAGCAGTGGAGCCAACAGCCTCAGAAGCAAGAGGTTCAAAACTTGCTCCATTACCTTCACCAACCCCTCCAACCTCATCATCTACTTTGTGAAAGCAATTGGAGAATGCCTTCTTCCATTGGTTCTCCCAGTTTTCTCTCCCATTCTGTTCATCAAAACTCGATTGTGCAGTTGTTATCTCATCAACCAACACTGAATGAAGATGTTCCCGGCAGTAATCGGCAACCTATGAAAACATCACCCCCCATGTGACATGGAATGGAATAAGGAGTAACTTGGATGATACAATTGAAAGGAAGTGTTTTAAGGCATACCTGACAGCCCCCATGTCCATCGTACACGCCAAAAAAGTGGGCTGGTGAAAAGTTTGTGTTTTCACTCACATAATCATCCATTACCATCATTGAAGGAGCTTGAAAAAGATGAGGCCTAACAGCAATAGCATCTTCCATCTCCTCTCTCCTTCCACAAACCGATGAGCAACCCCATAGTGGGGTAGTACTGATGGCACCACTCAATTCCAAGCATGTTGCCTTCTCTGGCATCTCATGAACCACAGAAAGTGGTTTTTTATCAGACTCATCTGACCCACTTCCATCTTCACTCTCATGTCCCCTAGCAACAGAAACCATGTTCTGCAGAGGCTCAATAGCTGCACCTGGCGGCTCAGTCAAACCTTCCCTTCCATGAACTGTGTTATCATCAACCTTTATAGTGATACGTGAACTTATTTCACAACAATTAGCCACAGAAACAGAAGATTCCTCCCTACAAGGACTAGTTTTGTCAGCAGGAGCAGACTGAGAGATAGGCTCACACTTAAAATCCTTAGCCAACAATGATTGGTTTTCTTTTCTTGCCTGCTTAAGGTTTTCAGCATGGAAACAATTACTGTCTCCTTGACTTACCATTTCTGAGACAAGGTTGTTCTTTGCTTCTGAAGACACTTTAATTTGGGGTTGAGGACCACTATCTGTGTGATTTTCACTTTCAATAGCAGGATTTAATATTAATACTGGTGCAGTGTTTGCCCTGAGCTTTAGGCCAGTTATCTCCATGTGGGTTGTCACTGATGGATCTTTTTGTATTAAATTCCCAAGTGCGAATGGCACTGCAACCGTCGAAGTTATTTCCTCCATAGGTTGTATTTATACCTTGTTTCAAATAGCCTTATCCTATTTCAAATAACCCTATCAACAAAACCTCTTCTCAATGACAAGTTCAATTGGCACATACACACCAAGAAGATTCCTACGGCAAGAAATTAAAAGATTATATTGAAAAGTTCAAAATCAAAGGTTATATTGAAACAGTGAAGCTAGATGCTAGAATAGCCCTATCATAGACCCTTTCTCTATTTAAACCCCAACGGAGAACAGTACAAAAAATCTTTAATTTCTCTACCCCTCAAAAATCTTTGATAAATTCTTGGAACAGAAAGAAATAGATGATTCGAGAAACCCAAATCGAAATCATTGTCAAAGTCAGTGCCTTGTCTCTCTCTAACAAACAAGGGGACAAGGGAAATGGGGTCATAAAAAAATTAGAAAGAAGAAAACAAGGACAAGAACAAATAGTAGAAACTAGAGGAGAAGTTCCTTGAATCTGAGGGAAACAACATCCACCATTTAAATTAAATTTCCCTGGGTTTACCTCTTGTGTTCCTTTTCATGTGTCAACAACAACATGGCCACCCATCCTCATGTCAACTTCAACCTACTTTATGCCATTGCTACCTCTAATAAATTAGATACTTCCATTTGTTTCTTTCTTCAGTGCATTCAGACTAATCTCTTGAAACAGTAAAAGCGCAGAGTTGTTGCTTACCTTCATAAAATGAAAAAGAGACCAAAACCTCAGCAAGTAGATGATGCCAAAGCCATTATTGGACTATCTGCATCAAACTTTAGACAATCAAACATGTGTGTATGTATTCTCTTCACCCTTTTCTTTACTCCCAAAAAAACAAAAACTGAATATAAAATGCACTCTCTACTCTCCACTCTCAACTATCAACCAATGAAAACAAACACCCAACAGATGATTCATGATTGGTTGCCTCAGAAAATGTTGTTTTCTTCACCAACCAAAGAAAAAAAAAAGGAAAATAATTGTACTGTAAAAGGCTTCATTGACACTTGTTCCCGTGCTTAATGATTCAAGAGACTGACACGTAGCACTTTCGTTTCGTTTTTTAGTTGGTCGGTTTGGTTAGGTTACATCATTCCCTAACAAATATCTAAAAGGAACACTTTCTTTAATGTCTCACCGAAATCTGCACAAGATTTTGGACCTGAAAGTCTTCCTTTCTAACTCTCATCCATTCCTATCTTTTTGCAAACGTGCTTTCTTTCACAATATTGTTCCAAATGGTGAATCATGTTAACCATAGTCTGCATAACATTATTTTATGCATTTTCTGTAAGGAATTCAAATAGAGGGTTATGCAGGTCTCATGAACAAATAAAATTACAATCTTAAGACACATGACTCATACTAAATAGTTATCTTATAAAATAAATATATCTAATTAATTTAAGACAAAATATAATTACTATCAATTGTCATCACTAATCCTAAACTTATTCAAAAAATCTACAAATATAAGTTGGAAATAAAAAACAAAAAATTATATCTTATATGTATTATTTGTTTGTATAGTTGAATTTTTATTGATTTTAATGTCAAAATATCTTATACAGATAATCTTCAAGTATAAATAAACTATTAAAATAATATAAGAACAAACATTTAGACTTTAAAAAAGTATAACACAAAATGTTGACTCGATCCGTTTTAATTTTTTATCTTGAGTTGTTGTATTTGGTATTGTGTTGTGTTTTTCGGTGAATTTAAGATGAGGGATGTGCGTGACGATGAATAGAAAGATCCGCATGGCCTAGGGGAGATGCACAAACGAATACAATACACCAATTAAACATTTACATCTTCAACATAGATAAGGACCAGGTGATTTAGGTCACACAAAAAGATTAAAAATTGCACCCATTTCAATATTATATTATCTTTCCGTTGATTTATCCCAATAAAGTTATGAGAGATGATGTATGAAGAATAAGATGTTACTATGTGGCTATTATCTTAATACACACAAATATTCCTATTCACTCAATATGAGTATATACCTTTACACAACCAGAATCAGAGAATTTGCATAATCATCGATTGTTAAAAAATTAGATGAAATTTAGAATAGTTGGATATTCATTTGCCGTCCTATAGAGATTAAACATTATTTTACTTTAAAACAAAATCTTATTTTTCCACCTTTCTTAATATTCTATTAATTACTTCATAGTAATAGAGTAATTATTTCAATTAATTTTATTCAATTTTAGAATTAATTTTAAAATACTTTTTTCTTATTTATTCTTAGAACATCTCTTTTACACGCTTAGCACTTTTTCTGTTTACAGTTGTTAACTGTTTTGCATGTTGGTTTTTTCTTCCTTTTGCATGTAATACGTATAAGATAAGCTTTTGAGCTATTTTTTCCAATAACATATTTTCCTTCTTTGTTTCCTCTCATCCCTGAGGTTCTGTGCTTTCCTTCTTCTCATGCCTGTCTGTGGAATCCTTTCTTTAAGCTTTCTTATACCATAGAATGCCATCATCTCTAACATTTATTATTAAAATTACATATAAATAAAACAAGACTACAAATTTCTTCTAATCAAACTTATGTGTCAAGTAAAAGAGGAAGTGTTGTTTTTAATTATATGTAGGGGGTTTTAGTTCGAAAAAACGTTTGAGTGTTTTAAAGTATAAAGTTCAAAAAAATTGTTTTTCTCAATTTATTTTTTGAAGTATAAGAAATTAATCTTTTTTTTAATGTATTTTGTTAACTTTTTTTTTTTAAACTTTTCTATTGAAATATAAGTTTTTCAAGTTCCACAAATTAAAAGAATAAACATAAATATTCATTTTAGATAATTTAACATGGTAATACACATTACAAAAATAAATTAGCAAAAGCTAATGTTTCTTAGAACAATAATTTAGTTAAAAATTATAGTGTATTAATAAATTTAATTTAGTTTTCCATTTATAATAGAAGAACTAAGGTCATAAATAATAAGCATGTTTTAAGAAGTACATAATGAAAATCCTACTATACAAAATATGTGTGGCGGGGTTAATTCGCTTTTAAGTTGTTCTATGTCCTTTTAAATGTCATTCACCATCTTCTTGTTTGAGTGAAACTGAATTAAGATTTTTAGAGAGTAAGTTTTATTCTAATATCTTTATTTTTTATTTTTTATTGCCTCGAAAATGCTATCTAAATCACTGTTCAAAATATTATCTAAACTTTTTTCAGAAAAAAAATAAAAATTATTAAGGATAAAAAAGTTAAAAAGTACATAAAAAATATAATCTAACAATTTATCATTCTAACCATATCTAAACCCTGATATTTTTATATAGAACAAATATCCACTATAAGTAAAGGGTAAAAGGTTTGGTGGCCTACATAGTGTCATTTTCCATACCCAAAACCAAGGGAAAAGCATAGATAAACAAAACCAATGAGAATGGTGGTCACTTAAAAGCTTTCATGTATGCATTAATGATGAATTAGGCAACTTTCACCATCTGATAATGTCATCATCACTACTAATGATTCCCTTCCTACAATACTTACAAAACACTTGGCAAAAAGGCTCTTTTGTCGATACCCAATTTCTAAGTCTAGCTTTGTCAACTTGGAGGGAAAATGGGAGGATAAAAAGAAGCAATGATGTGATTTCTTGACATTAATAAGAAAAATTCTGATGTCTATACTATAGATTGTGAAGGAGAAAGAAAAGTCATACGGTAAATGGCTTCAATACATGTATCGACAAGCAATACACAGGATGAACTTAGAAAAGGTTATAATTTTATAATGATTAACGAAACACTCTTACGTAGAACGTTAAAAAGGAAATTCTTATTTTAGGCCTTGTTTAAGTTGGTTGTAATTTTTCAGTTTTTAGTTTTTAAACGTGAGTTTAAAAACTAGTTGTTTTGAGAAGAGAGGGTTTGAATCGATCTTTGTGAATGAGTATTACAAGTTCCAGTATCCCACAAAAGATAAGTTGTGTTATTTGCATGACTGATTTATTCATTTCAGATTACAGAAGAAATTAAATTGATTTTATATACTTCCATACATACTTAGTTACATAATACTTGTAATTATTCTAATTGATTGAATTCATTTAAGGAATTATTATGGAAAGAGCATGCATTTTATAAACTATCTTATCCACACACAAATTGTTAAAATGGGTATAAAATCGTTGTTAATACATGCAAAACTAAATAATAGGATTCAGCAACGATTTAGAACCATCTTTAAACCTTAACATAGGATTCTCACTGTAATGAGATACTTCAACGATTCAAGGTGTAAATAATTTGCCTTTTGTTTTATAATTTCTCAACGTACTTTCAACTCGCATAACTGCAAAATCACTACCAGTCCATTTTTTTCAGTGCATTCAAATTTATTGAATTGAAGCAGATACCACAGCAAAAATGAACCAAATCAGTGTTAAAATCACACAAGAACAAAAAGAGGTTCGATTCAGGTTCAGTCTTGACATAGAGCAATAATCATGTAAGGGAAATTAATATATGTACTTACATAGAGAATGGCAGGCTTGAGGAAGACAACCATACAAGTAAGCGATTAGTCATCCATGTAGAATGTCCAACTTATTTTGGGCAGAGATATCTGAAGGAATTTTATTACAAGATCAACAAATTAAAGAAAGGTAAGGGTAAGGAAGGAAATATTTAAACCTTACCTCCCTACGTAAAACGAACAGCTCAAATCAGTTCTGCTAATAAAAAACCTTTGCATATTAATTTATAAGAAAGTTGGATCGTATCAATAACATTTGAATTAAGTTTCAAGTACAAAATACCTTGCAATCTTCGGAAGTTCCTCGGCACAAACTTCTACAAATAGCAATGGGATTGCAGCTAATAGATCAGACATTAGACAACCAGAGTGACGATAGATGTGTCATATTATATATGAAAGTCATAATCATGACAACAAACTGTCCAGAGAAAAGAGCAGCATTCGTAATCTGATGAAACACAAAATGGTCACATTTACATTGGTTACAAAACATTCCCTGAAAACCTCAGGGAAATCCGGGTGAACAGATGGATGAAGCCCGGCAAAAAACTTGAACAGCATCATGCTGAGGAGCTGAACCTGCAAAACACAAGTACTGAAATAAAGTGCAGGGGAGGGCGCTATACGGAGAGTAAATAGGAAGGTCAATTCAGCAAATGGAAGCTGATTTTATTAGAAATATTAAATGTATGTACAAAAGCCTTTTCTCTGATTTGTAAGAGCTACAACCAGGAGTGGTTGCTACCATATAATCACTAGGAATGAATACTAACTTGTACCTACAACAAAATGATCTTTACAGTGGAAATCCTGAACTTCGACATGGGCAAAATCCCAAACAGTTGGATAGGTCATTAAAAACAACTTAGATAAGGAAGTCTACCAAAGAATATATATAACCTAATTGACGACAGGATTACCCATAAAACCATCCTATGTAACTAGTCATTTCTTAAAGGTACTTTGTTTCCTTTGTCATTGGTATAATGAACAGTACTATACACAGAAAGCGGTTTCAAACCATCATATTCAAGTCTGAAAGATCATCCATGGGAATTTCAAGCCCCATAAAATCCTGATCTTGCAATCCATCATCATCGATATTCAACCATGAACCAATATCCTGACCTTGGTCACCGAGATCATCAGGAACACCAAGTACATCCATTCCAGGTAATTGAAGGTTGGACAAATCAATAGGCTCATGGTCATCATATTCACCAATGCCAAACTCATCTTTCTCCTTGCTCTTCATATTATTAGACATTTCATTAGACTTTGACTTAGGTTGCTCTGATAGCTTGCCAAGGAGGCCATTTACAGAAACAGAATGCTTAGTTGCTTTCTGCTTAGGTTTTGATTTTGGTTTCCTTTCTCCCTTAGCACTAGATAATGCTGGCCTACCAACTTTAGTAGTACCATTTCTGGATGGCACTTCTCTGCTATACCCTTTTCCGTCCCTGTCTCTCTCACTTCTCTTTCCTTTTGTACTATTTGATAGAGAACCCCCAATGCCTGATGGAGCACTTGAACTCCCCATGGTACTGCCAACATCATCAAGGGACAATTCCCTTTTCTTCACCCTGTTTGACCAAAGATCTTCCTTCCCACTAGCCTGTTCAGAGGAACCATTTACAGCATGACGAATATCTGATGAATTGAAATCATGATCTTTCACATTCTGACTAAATTGTGAAGGGTTCTGCTGTGAACCCATGGAACCTGCAGATAGAAAAAAAAAGAATTAAATATCAAATTTCAGGCTGTAATCAGGAGCAAAACAGGGTGGAACAGAACTTGATAAGTTCAAATAAAGATCAGCTCTAATCACCTGTCCCTCCAACTCCCCTCACCCAATATCCTGAACCTGTTACCTATACACTATTGACAACTAAAAGAAAAATTACATTTTACCTCTCCAAGCAGGAAGTACTTTTTGTTTTAGTTGGTAATATTTTATTTGACAGAATTGCGGACAAAGGGCTCAAGTCCACAAGAAAATGCCAAATAAATTTAACACATCTGAGAAGTTTGGCTAAAATGCTCATACAGAACAGGGCTAAGATAGAAAAATATTACAATATGTTGTAAATAAGAGATTATTAGGATAAAAAATATTCTCAACATCTCCATAATAATTAGGAAAAGGTATCTTCAGAATCTAACTATTTATTTCAGCAAATTTTTATTAATTTTTTTAAAGGTTCCAATTAATACAAATAGAGATGATGCAAATGTAATTGCCGTGATTGTTATCAATAAAATAATTCTTTACTTTCTTACACAGTTCAAGTAATATTTATTCGAGAAGGAATGAGGATGGTACCATTTCTTGCTTCCAGAAAAAAGGAAGAAGCAGAAGGTTTAACGGACTCAGCCTCCATGCCATCTAATTCTCGAACAATACTTAGCTGGGAGGAAGCAGCGAGGAACATATCCTTATACAAAGGCTCGCTGAAGCAGCTCTTGCCTGTATCTTCAAATTGTTGGCATCGTTCCAACGTTCGTTTAACAAATCCCAATGCAGCTTGCTTGGCCATTTTGTTGCTTGCATTCTTCCCACCTGATGAGCTGGGACCCCGACAAGCCTGCCAATCAATTATTTGTCAATTCGATCAGCCACACAACCTATTTATAAAGTGGAGAATACTTTCCACTATTATGTAATGGAGTGTTCAACTTTTCTTCCTACACAATTTAAAGTACTTAATAAAAGATAAGAAGGCAGGGTTTGGTTTATCTGATTACAAGAAAACACTAAAATGAGAATAGGTAAAAGATATCACGACTCTGACCTAAGAAAAAGAGAGCATGACATGGTTGAGTTGTCATTTCTAGTTGTATGGTAGGCTTCCGTGGTATTGTAATCTCAACACCCCATTAAGACACTAAGAGCGCAAAGAGCAATGTGTACTATGATACATTCTAGCATCAGTATTTAAGGCTACACAACTACACAATAGAACATGGCCTATTCACTTGTTGGTGTGTTTTTTCTACTACCTCCGTTCTTATATCTGGATAATCAGAGTTATAGACCATGTCCCAACACTATAAAAAATACTATCCACTATATAAACATCCCTAGCCATTTCAACTATTGTAAACGAAACCCTTGGGCCTTGAAGATATTTGACTAGACTGCAAAATTTTTATTTGAGAACTATAAACCCGATTACGTATATAAAGAATAGAGATATTAAACAATAAGAAGGTTACCATGTATTTCTCATAAGCCATCATGAGGAGTTTGTCAAGAGCATTTTGTTCAAAATCCCTGTTAATCAAGATATTGTATTTCCTTCAGAGCAATGAGCCAAAAAAGTTAAAAGTAAGTAAATAATCAGGAAATAAATGTACACATTTACTTTTCTTGAACTTCTTTTGTCACTGATGCAGATCGTAATAATCCATCCAGTAGGCAGTTCCTCTTGGACATCTACAATGTATGAAAATAAAATTATAAGGTGAATTAATGGAACAAAAAATAACTTCATTAGGTTCTACATAATATTTATAAATCAGTTATCTGGATAGCAATCTGATCTATATGCTTACATGATACTTGGAAAGCAACACGTAAATTTCTGAAAAGTTACTTTTAACAGATAAAAAACAATGGGAAAGAGCATTTAGACGAATAACAATGAGAATATTATAGCTTCGCTTCAGCCTCAGTTAGTACCTGTCCTTGGTAATGCTCCTCTAACCTGGTGATATTCTCACAAATTCCTTCATCATTTGCTTGCAACATTTCAGGCTTGAAAAACAAAAGCAAAAAAATAAGTATGATTTAACCTACAGCAGATTTAATAATAACAGAACATCTTGAAATAAATTATTTAGATGTATTTATGAGTAGATTGCTGAAAGAACTACAGAATAAACTAGAACAACATAGTTTATTCAAATCTGATATTGATTTGTCATACTTCACAATATCAAGATTTCATGAAAAACAGCACAAAAAATCAGAGGAAAGTTAGCTAACCACTGATTCTGGTGAAATTCCAATACTTTGAAGCTCCAAAAGAAGCTTTTCATTCATACCCAAGGTGGCATATTGCAACTCTGAACAGGTCACAGTAGGCATGTTCTGGCTTGAATTCAACCCAGTTGATGGGATATCAACTTTATCACTTTCAGTCTCATCATGTCCTGATGTTCTAGTTATTCTATAACCATTGTAAGCAGAATAACAAGCAAGATAAGAATTAGATCGAGAACTGTCATCCAAACTACTCAAATCCAACTCTCCATCAGCCTCAAATTCAGCATCACATGCATCAAACTTTATATCTTCACTTTCACTGCTACACTCCTCTGAAATTAAAGCAGATATAAGCCTTTGACAGAGGGGAATTCCATTGGAATCTCCTTTAGCTAGATGTAACTGTTCTGCTACAACTCCAGCACCCATTTGATTACAAGGTTCAAAATCTCTTCCATGACCCATTAACCCAAACCCATTAGCAATAGCTTCACAACCATCTACATATGTACGAACTGGAGTTGGCATCAATCCACTTGATTCATGATTTATCTGAAACATGAATGAATTATTAAAGAAATTTAAATAATCTATTCCCTTGATAGGTACGATAAGAAACTCAGATCAATAAAATCATGCTTTAATTGCCATTATTATTATTACTAAAACTATAACTTATACAAGATTGGTTTGGAATTTTTTTAATATATACTGAATCATGTGTGCAAATAAGGAATAAACATAATAGATAATACAATGGCCATGGTTCCATACCAAATCAGGACATAAAACATTTATAAGAAAACAATAAATTCTAACTCCAGAATTATCAAAGGATGCATCAAGGATATACTATTACTGATACCACCACAAATCTAAAGCATCTTTCTTATATATGAAAGCACCAACAACAATGCAATATATTCCCCACCAATAGGGAAAAAAATTGGTACCTTCTGCTTCCAGTAAGCAATATCCTCCTCAGTTATTAAACCAAAGAAAAGCTCCATCTGCCTCCAGAATTGGCTGGAAAAAGAACGAGCTGCAGTAATAAGAAAATACAGAACTACTCCATCAGATAAAAAAGTATATAGGGTACACAATTAGATAATATTTAGCAAGATTCATACCAGAGTTGATAACACCCTTTACAGCAGCCAGTAATTCTTCATGTCCATCTCCCGACCCAACTAAAACAATGAACCCAAAAGTGATTCATGGTATACTAGTATTATACATATGAAAAACTGAAATCACCATTCTTTTCAAGAATCTGAAACTAGTACCAAGAAAATCTGCTGATGAACTAAGTGCAGTATGTTTCTGACGAGCATATGCCTTACGATCAGAGAGTTTCCTGGTTGGTGGACGGCCTGCCCTGCTGCATGGAACTAAGAAACATTAGCTTTAATAAACAAAATTGAAAAACCTAAGCAATAGAAGATGCATTTTAACCTTTCACTCTTCTCAAGTCCTAGTCTTGAACTTCTAAGTTGCTTTACAGTTCCTACATTTCCAAGCTTCTCAGATGTCGTTGGTGTTGGCGACCTTGCAACAGGAAAATTGCGTCCTGTCCTACCCTGCCTCCTAACACCATCTCCATGTTCTTCTGCAGAAACAAGCTTACTTTTTCTTGAGGGAAGGATGAAGTTAGAAACCTTTTGAACATTTTGTCCAGGTTTCTGATCTATCTCCGCTGATTTCCTGCCCTTCTCTTTTGGTTTTATCTCAGCCACCCCTGACTCTTCACTTTCAGATAAGGCGGCTGAAGGTAAAGAATCACCTTTTAATTTAATTTGCTGAGGAGAATTACCAGCCAAACGTCTAACAAATCCCAACCCAAGATCATTACCAGACACATCTGACACAGTGTCCAAAACAGGGGAATCATCAATACTTGACACAGTGGACACAAAATTTGCTCTCCTAGCCGTACGGGAGCTCTTCTGTGGCCTCTGCCAGTGGACAACAGGTGGGGAAGATGATCGTGCTGATGCCATTCGCTTGCGATTGTTGGTGCCAACACTGGTAGGGGGCTTGGTCATACAATGTGATGGCTCCCAATCATTAGGGACAGCTGCTCTAATGACACCTGGTGATGACTTTGGAGCTACTCCTGAACCAGATCGTGGTGCCCGAATAGGTGTATTCATTTTTGCACCTGAATTAGGACTTGCCGAATTGAATTCATCACGAACAGTTGCCCTACATATAAAACAGTAATTGAGAATCAATATCAATTATAGATTACACTTTTTATGAAGACAAAAAATTTATAAACACAATTAGAAAATTACTTGTAGGATGAGGTTTGCACCCACTTATATACACTTAAATGGTCCGATAGTGGGTGGAACAATATGCCCAACGACAATAGAAAATTGCTAGGATAGACTCCAATCATGGCTCTGATACCATGTTAGAAGTGGAATTTAAGTCTAACTCAACCCCACAAAACCGGCTTGTACGGTGAGGTTTGCACCCACTTATATACACTTAAATGGCCTTATCTCTAGTCGATGTGGAACTTTCAATAATTACAAAGGGAAAGCAGGATAAGAAATCATCCTCAAAAAGATACCAAAAAGTAAAGAACAAATAATAAACATCAACACAATATTTAATCCATCCTTCATATTGTATGAGCCGTCCCTTAACAAAGACCATGTGTTTTCCATTATGTGCAAGTCAAATACCTAATCTTATCAAAAAGCAGTTGCATATCTCTAAACGACTAATCAATTGTCAATTATAGGAAACATATCACGACAAAGAAAATACCTTTGAAAACATTAAGATCCATAGAGAAATGGAGCAAATAAACAAACAATCAATAAAAGAAATCAAGGAGAGCAACATGGAGGGAAAAAGTGTTTTCGATAAAAAGATCCTTTTAAAGAAAAGAAAAGAAAAATCTTTAAGAACTGTGCTCAGCAGTTTGCTTACTTGTTAACAGCTCTGAAATTCACCCTTTCCTTGTCTGAACTGACAGGACGATCCCGTCTATCATTGACAGGAGAATTATTTTCTAGGTCGCTTCTTGGAGTAGAGACGCGTATGCCCAACCCTGTCTGTTGAGAGACGCCATCTGATTTTCCAGCTCCAACAATTCCATTAGTCACTCCCGACCTAAACAAAAGATGCATCAAGGAATTATGATATCCTACATATTGAAGAAAGATAATGAACAGGAATAGAAAACGAACAAAATAACATCTTCTTGCACAATATTTTCTATTTATCCTTGAAAATCTGAGAGTTTAGCACAATTACTCACAACTATATTCACTTGTTACACTGTATGGATGGGTATGCAGCCTTTCACCATTCTACACAGTATATGTAGAGAAACCTCAATCACTCACTCATTTAACACTATCTAGAGAGAGCCTCATTGACTCTCCTCAATTTTCTTTCATTTCCATCTTGTTGGTATGACACTTGAAGGCAAAGATCCGATAAATTACCATTTTGTAGGACACAGGAGCTATATCTATAATAACACATAACATGACATTTTATTGTCAGCTTGAGTACTTATATCTAGCATTAGATGTGTATAGCGCCAGTAATAAAATGCAAATTTGTAATAACGATATAACAAACAATTTAAAATTTTAATTTGCATAATACAATGATTACAATGAGTAAAGCCATTATTGTGTATTGTTATAGTGAATCTAAGCACAAACTTATAACAACATAGTTCATATAGCTCCACTAATTAATATGCAAGTCGGCATTGGATATATAAGATATATCACAAGTATAATCGGTAATTACATTTGACTAGTGATAGATATATTCTCATCAGTAAATATATTCACTACAAGGTAATACTTGAACCTGTCCTGCAATTATTTAACCATTAAAACTTCAACCCCTTAAACTAACACTGAAGCTTTACCTTCAAGACTTCAGTTGCAAAGTGTTGGAGATCCCACATCGACTAGAGATAAAGCGAATTCATAGTATATAAGTGGGTGCAACCAGTTTTGTGGGATTGAGTTAGGCTTAAAGTCCACTTCTAACATGATATTAGAGCCATTGTTAAAAACCCTATTCTAACGATATTTACTGTTTGTTGGGCATATTGTTTCACCCGCTATCGGGCTGCTATCTGACCACCCATTAATGTCTAGTCCCACGCTCGAGATGTATATACCTCGGCGTATAATGTAGACTTGATATAATCTTCTAGGCATGAATACAACGATGAAATCTGCTTTCGAGATATGATACTCACTCTTAGTATTAACGTTAAATAAGAATAAAATTCTCATCCCTTTATATAGATGTTGATCAGGCATCTTTTAAATGATACTAGATTCTAATTAGTTACATTACTTGATTGTAACTTTTCATGAATGGTTGTAAAAATAACAACTTTTTTACTAGTTACATTTCTTAATTGTAACTTTTCATGAATACTTGTAACTCTTCATGAATATGAAAACTGTCTCTAATACTCTTAAATTCCAACAATATTTTTGGTTCTTTCAAGAACAAAATTGGCAGTGTCTCATATTCAAGGACAAAATTGGTCATTTAACTCAAATAAATCTTCTTTTGGAATGAACCAAGGCCCATAAAGATCACTAAAATGGGTTTTGTTACATCCAACAAAATAATTTCCCTATACATGGCCAAAAACAAAAGTTGACCTGCGTGCTTAAGGGATACAATACAACTATTTTTCAATTGTGGCCGTCTTTTGATGGTAGATAAATAAATTTACAGTCATGTTACTATTTTGGTCTCTATACATGTTAAAGATATGTTTTTTCTCAGTTCGGCTATTCTGTGTAGTTTTACGGTTGACAGTTGTATTATGCAGTACTCCTCTATTCACGATGGGCTTTGTAAAAGTTTCACTAATCTTTTGGCAATCTTTCGTAATTTTCAGTCTAAGGAATTACATTTCTTGTTACTTTCAATATGGTATCTAGAGCTAGTTGATCTTTTTTCTTTTCTTGGCTTACAGCAGTTCTTTCCTTTTGTTTTAATGACTTCCATTTCAGATCCTCTTTCAACCTCCTCTGTGCCACCTCCAACCCCTGCTCCTCTAACTGATTCTCAGTCATCTGCTCCAATTGATGTTCCTGTCAGTTTTTTGCATCAAATTACTGAGAAGTTTGATGGCAACAACCTTTTATTGTGATGTCAACAGGTTCAACATGTTATTAAGGCACATCAGCTGCACCACTTTGTTGTTGTTCCACAAGTTTCGTCACATTTTCTTGCAAATCAAGACACGGATATTAATCAGGTTAATCCAGAATATTTTCTTGAGAACAAGATTAAATGTTTCTTATGCGGCTTCAGTCCTCTCTTTCCAGTGCCAACTTGCCACATGTTGTTGGATGTGTTCATTCATATGAAGTATTGGAAAAGGGACATGCATATTTTCACCATCAAACTCAAACAAAGGCAAGACAGCTCCACTGTTATTTAAGAAACTCCTCTTTGCAAAAGTGCAAAGTTATTGCTTTTCTTTCTCATATTAAGTCTCTTGTACACTCTCTTTGTTCAGTTGGAGATCCTGTTTCTCTTAAAGAACACTTGGATTCAATTCTTGAAGGTTTTCCTCGAGAATATGATAATGTTATTGCTCTTATTGATGGCAAAATTGATACTACTACTATTGAAGAAGTTGAGGATTTAAGTCTTGCACAAGAACTGCCTCTGGATCAATGGGCTGACATTCTAACTAAGCCACTTTCATCAACGAGATTTGTTTTTGTTAGGTGGCTGAATTACCCATTCTTTCTCATCAACTTGAACTTGTGGGGATATTAGAGATATGATTTTCTCAGTTCTGTTTTTCTGTTTAGTTTTCTGGTTGACAGTTGTATTATATGGTAGTACTCTTCTATCCATATATATGGGCTTTGGAACAGTCACTAATATGAAAACTAATATCTGATTACAATCAATAATAACAAAAATTTTGGGGAAGTGGGCATATTCATGCTAATTTTGTCTCACACAACAAAAACTGCGCACAAATACATCCATACCTGAAAGAATGAGAATCATTACTCAATTTTGCACGAGCATCGTTGGCTAGTCTTTGTTGCATTCCGTGTTTAGTTTCCTGGAAAAGGTTAATAGGCTTTGTCAATGCTGTATTTGGAGACCCATCTGGTTTGATGCCAGAACGTTTCTTCTTCATTTTTGACTTTTCCCACCCATCACCTCCAATGGGTAAAGTTCGTTCCTCACCCTGCACTGCACTACTATTGACAATCCTTAACATTTCTTTATCCCTATCTACAGTTCCAGATGGCCTGACAAGAGAATTAGTCCGTATATCCATCTAGAATTCATCAAACGCAAGTCAGTTTTGGTCAAAAGAAATCAGACTCCCCCACATAAAGAGAAGCAAATAGAAAGTTGTAAAGTCACAACCACAAGCCATATTCACGTCTTATTAGACCCAAAAACTTGCACAGTAAGACAAAATACTCTGTAATTTGACAATTTCATATAGAAATAACGATACACACATAAAGAAACTAGAATTCATGAAACACATACATTCAAACACACAAGCACATATGTGTGTGTATATTGGTGGGGATCAATTTACTACATTCATCAACTCTTTGTATATATTAAATTTCTATAACCCAACCACTAATTTAAAAGTGCTTATTAAATAGATCAAGTGCATAAATGCTTATAAAATCAAAAGGTTCTTAATAATTAATTGACTAAATTCAAATTAACATATAATTCACCTTTTTAAATTATAAGAAAAAATCATCTCATTTATCTAAAATTTACTTTGCATAATTGTTGAGAAAATATTAAAATATTCAACAGTCAGATTACTGAAATTTAATGTATGAGGTTTTCAACAATGTAACTTTAAAAGTTACTCCTGGAGTAACTTAATCCCTACCCTATATGTATATGTTCAAAAGAATTCATAACAGATTTCTATACATTAGGTGGTATGGAATCTCTAAGAAAGCATGGAGAGAAAATGTTCTAGTAGCCAACTTTTGTTAAAGCAGATTCGAAACAGGATGCCATGTCACACTGAGTTGAAATTATACAACTAAGGGATGTAAATATAGTATAAATTACAATGTATTTACATGCAAACAGCACAAAAATGAATAAGCTATAGTAGGAGGCCTAAATAGAAATTGAATAGTGTTAACAAACACACATACCCTTACATCAACCAAAGAAGTTCGAGTCCGCTTGTTAGGAACAACTTTGGTTCTTTCTTCCAACTTCAGCTGGTCATGTTCAAAACCACCTGTGACTGCATGACTTTGAACTCCAACCTTACCTGTGCTTGTTCCCAAGACTGATCGATCACTTAATGTAAAACTAGAACGTTCATTAGAAAAAGTTTCAGCTCGAGACCTTTTCTTTGATGTTATATTTTGGAAATCTTTGTTGAATCTAGACAGGGCTTCGCTAAACATTTTAGCACGATCCCTGTTAAAGATTACAATGCTATTAAACTCCTCTAACTTCAATGCCAGTAGTAAAACATGCAGAGAATGAAATAACTACCTTGCCCTCCTAAAACTTGCATGCAAACTATCCCTCAACCGTTTGATATCTTCAGGTGCTGGGGATGATAGTTGTTTGCCTTTGGCAGAACTAGATGGAGATTCATCAGAAGAAATTCCAAGAGCAGCACTGACAAGTCGTTTATAATCTGTTTGACGATTAGACTTATGCTCTGGAGCCACCAACTTTAGATTAAAACGCACACAATTGAAGAAGCTCACCACATCCCCTTGAGTTGCAGGAGAACTGCTTCTTGAAATATTTGGAAGAGAAGACAGAATTGGATTTTCCATGCTTTCACGAAAGCTACCTGATCTATCTAATGAAGGAGCTATGTGGGATCCACGTTGCCCAGAGTACAATTGTCTATCTGGACTTGCCATAGCACTAATTCCCACACCTCTCTTGAGCCAAATACACAGAACAAGGACTTGTGCATGACAAAGTCGTAGCACTATATTGACTAAAGCACATAAAGGGCAAATCTATATTACAAAGGAAACAATTGAACACTGTACCTGAAAGGAAAAAAACAACAGAAAAATCAAACTTCATGTGCTATGATGTAGAAACATTCATGCGTACAATAAACGACTTGGGTAGCAAGTCAAGATTCATACTCAAAAGCTCTCTAATTTGTATGATGAACACAGAAATTTTTAAAATTCATCAAAGGCTAAGAGATCTATAACACAGCACAGTAGAGTTTGTCTGAATAAATAACTCCATTATTTATCTATATTCTAGTCCCAACTCGTGTACAACAAAGTAAAAACTAAAAAAGAATAATGTGATATTACATTTGGCATGTAAATTAGTTATTGCATATCCAAAGAAAACAAGTGGACAAAAATATGGGAGAAATAAAAATACCACCACAACCAGCATTCTTATAAAATCTACTTAAAGTATACAGTCTCGAAAACACCAAAAAATAGCTTCATGATTTGCATTGTCCATAGCATTTTACAAAAATATTTTGAAACAAACGAATAAAGTGGCATTATATATACCTCTCCTTTTTCTCTATATAAGAACTTGTCCCCATTCTTATATCACAAAACTTATCAGCTCTCTGTATACCACATCAATTTCAAAACTTAATCTCCAAGATAAAGAGTGAAAATTTCATTTTACAATTTATTTTACTTTACCAAACCTGACCATTGCATACAGAAATGTAAATTAATAGACATAAATGCTCAATGTGGCAACAAGATGAAATCTACATGATTATAAATTATGATAAATGCTGTGAAGATTTTGCTCGCAACCCACTGTATGCAGGCCAATTATTGTGACTTAGTGTCTCAACTTCGAAGACCAATTAGTACAGTTTACATTCTCAACTTCAAACACCAATTACTATGACTAGTTACTTCAAACGCAATCTTGGACCCCAGAACTACAATCCCTCGTCAATTTCCATTCTCTCAAATAAACAGGTAGTCAATACAGACAAGACAACTACTCTTTCCTTCAATCAGAAATAATTAACAATTTCCAAGATTCATTTTAAAAGTAACCTGATGAAGACAACTGAGTTTTTCTCCCAAAATTTGTCAGCTAGTAAAGTAATGCTTACCATTACTTGCAAATTCCCGTTCCTACTCTAACTCTGGTCTACTCCAACTCCTACATTACCTTCCTCAATTCAATGCCATTATCTGGCAATATACAAGGAACGGCCACACAGGAAATAAAAACCATCCGCTGAACTCCAAGCATGCATTTACTCATTTTAAATTTTAACATACAAAATATTCAATTAAAAAGCGAAACACAACTAAATTAGCAAGCTGTATCTACAAACAACATAAGTTCTGTTTCACAAGTTCCGGCTACTCCATGCATGCAGATACTCTTCGTCCCCTACATCCTCGATATCAGTTCGTGCGAAAGCTCAACCAAAAAAACACAGATAGGAACCAACAACAACGTGTAGAAACCCTAACGGTTGAATCAACGCAGACAAAAAAACAAAAAAACAAAAAATCAAAATCACGAAGTATCCTGTCATCATGGAAGATCACTTAGAACTCCAAAATAAAAACCCTAGAAGTTGAACAAAATACGAATGAAACAACAGCCAACTCCAGAAAAAGAAAATCAAAAAATCTATACACCTAAATATACCTCGTAACCTCACAATGGTGCTTGTACTGGTTATGCGAATAGCACAGAGAAATTGGGAGAAGAATCGAAAGGCTTGTTAGAATTTGATATTGTTGTGAGCTTCAAATCGAAGTTCGTACGAAGAAGCCATGGTGGAGGAGGAGGCACCGGTGTTTTGATCGGCAATGAATTGGACTAAGAAGCTTTTACTCTTTTGCCCATGGTTGTGCACTTTTGGAAAATTTAGAACCCGCGATTTGCAGGGGTGTTTTCGTCAGTGCATGTCATATACGGTATGACTGGCATTGAATTACATGTGATTATGCTATCATCAATAATGTACTACAAATACAGCCAATATAGTAATGGCATGTTAATAATAATAATACTTCTTATTCTTAGAATACCTTATTGTACAAAATTATTACATACATTGTTATTATGATCAACAATAACAATACCAATGTGAATTTTTGTTCATTCCAATTTATTAAAAACAATTTATGTTTATATTAATTAATAACAGTAACAATTTAGTGAGGTATTTCTTCCTAATAATAGGATTATTAAAAAAATATATTATATTAAATAAGGCTTATATATAAAGTGAGCTAAATAATAACTTTAAAATGAAGAAATAGCTTAAAAACATACAATAAATAAAATAATGTGAGCTACGAATGATCCTTAAAATTAAAATGTTATTTTGAAATTTCAACAAATTGTCACGTTTTATATTTTTTAACTTTCTTAACCTATGTATGATGTTATATCTTTTTGTTTTTAAATTATATTTGTCACTTTATTAAATCAATAAAAAGTCAAAAGACTTGTATACACAAAATGTATATCCTTAAAGGTGGTCCTATGGAACACTTCATGTTTTAGATTGATTAAGAACTTTACACACTTCGTAATAAATGCACCAATGTTCATTTTACATTTCGTCATAATTTAATGCTTTATTATTTTTATTAAATAGGCTATGATTAGATAATTTGAACTTGAACAAATATAAAAGAACACTACCAAAGAGAAATTACATATTTAAAATACTTAAGTTTATGAAGAATGATTTGTATATTTTATAATAGTACAACTACTTTTTCAATAATGAGAGTAATTTTGAAGTTATTTTTGATTGAATATATTTTTTATTTCTTAATGTTTAGTCAAAATTAAAATTAGTTTATTTTTAAAATTTGAGTTTAATTTAGTTTTATAATTTTATAAATTTAAAAATTTAGTTTTTTTAACTAAATTTTGTTAAATTTATTTAAAGTTAAAAAGTGTTACTAAGAAAAAATATGTTAGCAGTATAAAATTTAGTTAAAATAATTAAACTTATATATTTCTAAAAATGAGAGATTAAAATCAAAGTTTCAATGATTTTTTTATTTAATGTTGTGACTATAATGTAAATGCGGAAATAAATTAGGTTTTCTATATGTTTTTATTATATCATATTAATATTTGATCATAATAGACTAACATCACTTATATAATTGATAACTAAATCATGAAAGAAGTTTTAGATATTAGGAAGCTATTGATATTTTGAAAACGTTAAGAATAATTTGATGGTTGATGTAAATCTTTCTTTTTATTAATATAATACCATTTTTTGTCTAATGAGATAATTTATTGTTAGAACATGGTTTAATTTATCATGTTATCTTTATCAAATATTTTTAAAAACTCAAATAAAAGGTATTTGGAGGTGATTATTTAAATATTGACGTTGGTGAAAAAAATAAGTAGATAATAATTAAAAAAAATGTATGAGTAAATTTTAACTGAACTAGTAATAACATGTGTATTTTGGATAATTAAAAATAATATTAATTAAATACTTTTTTATTATTTTTTATTAATACTAAATTAATACAAAAAGCAGTATATCTAACACTTTTCTTAAATATATTTTTTTTAAAAAAAAGAACGAGACATTCTTTCATGCGTGTTTTTTATATATAATAACACTAATAATATGTTTACACAAAATTCTAACAATTACAAGAACAATAATTAACTATCAAATTCATTACTAACTCATGTGTTAAAAAGAAAATGTAACTTTAAAACTATTCTTAAATCCATATGTAAAAATCAACTTGAATTATATAGCCTTCTAAGTTGTTTAGGCATTACATCATTCTAAATGACTCTAACATATTATCCATCAAAATTAAAATAGATACTAAAGTGATATGTTTCATATATTGACATTTTTATTGTTTCACTAATCATAAGTAATAAGATTTACATTTTTGATTTGCTTCATTTTTTTTTCAAAAGATTAAACAAATGAAGTATTTGAAACTCCACGCATGTTTAATTCTTCAAATATGTATCTATATTAAGTATTTTATAATTTTAAAAGAAAAAGTACAAGTCTAATCTATGTTTACTCTCTAGAAACATATGTCAAAATGTATA
This sequence comes from Vigna radiata var. radiata, assembly GCF_000741045.1. Taxonomy (NCBI): domain Eukaryota; kingdom Viridiplantae; phylum Streptophyta; class Magnoliopsida; order Fabales; family Fabaceae; genus Vigna; species Vigna radiata. The sequence continues at coordinate 2,709,514 of NC_028355.1, forward strand.
AACTAACTTCCTTAAATATAGTAAATAAACATTAGTTTCGTCCAAGTAGATTTGAAAACAACAAACTAATATAAGCTTGAGTATGGCACATTATCTTTTGTTAATCTAAATTAAGGTCACCTTTTTTTCTTCGATGACAAATATTTTCAAGTATGATCAAAGTAGAAAAATAAATATATTTTTCTTTTAATTCAGTATCTACCACTATATATAACAATAATTAAACTTTTGACTTTTGTATTTTGTTAAGATAACATCTATTAATACAAATGAAAGGTCTACATCAATTTATAAAGACTTATTTTTAGTGTCTAGTTACACGTTGAAGAATCCAAATCATGCTTGAAAAATAGATTTGGTCTTACTTGGTAACTTTTTCAAACATTTTGTATGTTTGTTCAGATGACATCAATTATCCCATGACATATGTTAGGTGGGTCAAGTCAAAATCGAATTGTGACACTATGATTATTACACTATAAAGTAAAAAAATGTTGCACTTTGATTGTTAGTTATAACATTTGACTTGGTGGTAAAGATTTAACCCAACAATTAGTATCAAAGTCGAGATCACGAGTGTTATTCCTAACGAGACAATCATTGAAGGGGTGATTATTGCATGTGACATCAATTGCTCCCAATGGAACATTTGCTAAGGGGGAGATTGTTGTAGGTGACATCAATTGTTTTGTGACAAAAAACAAATGAGTCAAGTCATAATTGAATCGTAGGTGTTATGTTTTTAAGTAAAAAGAGTTACATCCTCACTATTAGCTATAACTTTTGATCTAATGATAAATGCTCAATTCAATGTGTCCTTATTTCTCATCAATTGTGTATTGTTTGGTGGCATCACCTTCTACCATTATTAATACAATATTGTAAGCAAATAGGCATCTATATATATATGATGATTCGAACTAAATTGTCGTTCTTAACATAAAACTTTTATAAATGAACATAATTTATTAGACCACCTTTAATTTCATATCATACTAGTGCATGATCCTCATGCACAACATAAGAAGACTTATAAATGTTTTATTTAGTGGACTCAACTAACATCCTTATACTACCGTAACATTTCAATAGTTTAGACTCTTGACTTGTTTGGTTCTTTTTTATTCTTATCATTTATTGGTCTCGACTCCCATTATAAGAATGGTAGCTCTTACTTAACTGGCTTCAAAGATCCTGTTATTTGTTACTCATCCACTACCCTATCTAACCTATGTTGGGAAAAAGTATTAGGAGAATGATTCTACCAACAATATACTTAGTGAACAATGACTAAAAAAGAATAAGTATCATTCATAAGAGTAATATGAAGAAAAGTTAAAGATCTTAGTTAATATCTTGAATAACGAAATCAAAATGAGAGAGAATTTTTGGAGAGAAATCTTATAAAGACTCCTCACATGAATTTTGTAAAGACAGTGTCATGTATCTATTTTCAATTTTGATATATATATATATATATATATATATATATATATATATATATATATATATATATATATATATATATATATATATATATATATATATACACACACANTATATATATATATATATATATATATATATATATATATATATATATATATATATATATATATATATATATATATATATATATATACACACACACATGAGTACATATTTTTCTTCTTCTATATTTGCTTTGAGTAGATATAAGATTAAAAAGTTTATATATAACTAATCATCTTCTTTTAAATCGTTTTGATGTCTTATTTATAAACTATTGATATTTATCTAAATGTATGCAATTTTTATTTAATTTATACAGATTAACTGTCTATGTAATTTTATGTGAAAAAATTTTGACAACTAATTACTCAGTGATTAATTTTTTTAAATATTGTATAAATAATAATTACAGATTTTACATTTTAATTGTTACAAAATAAAAATATTTTTGTCACAAAGTATTATGTTTTTTATGAAAATAAATAATCTCATGCAGATAAATTTCATTTATTGATTACACAAAATACATCATTGAAATCGAAAACATAGTAGTATATAATAAAATATGAAATAACATCCACACTACCTGACCTAACAAATAGCAAATAAGTAACAAGTTTCACTTATCTTAATCTAAAGTAGGTAAAAAATATCTTAAAATATATTTGTTGATGGAATATATATATATATATATATATATATATATATATATATATATTATCTGTTTTATTACATAAGTCACATATCTAAAAACTCTATAAATATAATTGATATTTCACTAAAACCATATATTTACTCTCTTTTCTTAATTACACGACTTGAATATTGAAAGGTTTTTTTAGACAATCTATCATCGTGTTCGAGTCATGAGTGATGAAAAACATCACACTCGAGTGTCCATAAAAACAACATCTAAATTTATATTTGTAAATAAAAAATATTAAAAATAATTAATAAAAATATTTAGTTATATTCCACACATAAATAATTTTACAGGACGACAAAGTATTGAAAAAAGTAATTATATAAGCTGCCGATGAGACAAATCACCCATACTTTATCCACATGAAATGGAAGTGGATATGTGGAGATGACACACTTGTATTCTCAGTATGTCTTCTACTCTTTTTTATGGCACACTGCATGTCAACCCATATCACAGGTTTCAAATTATCCTCTACACGTCATAGTTTCCGAATTGACCAAAGTCGAAAAGTAAGAACCATCTTTTATTTACTGAGAAAAATTGAAGAATGAAAAAAACAAAAAAAACCTACCACCATATGTGTTAGACAAAAGAGAATAATACGAGTAGGGATCCGTTGAATTTTAGGTGTTAGTTAATTTGAGTGGATATGGAAAAAAGTATCGGAAAAGATTGGAAGATAATTATTTTTATTGTTTATTTGAATAGATTTGAAAATAAGATAAGTAAGAATAAATTTGAAGTAAAATTAATAAAAATTAGTATATAATTTAATTTATTTGACAGATTAAAAGAATTTACTTTTAAATTTAATTTGAATTATTTATAAATCTATCCGCAAGTAAGAATAAATAGAGAGAACAGTCGCATCTAAGAAATTAAGAATGCATTTCACCTACAAAGTTGATAAGAAACATAAACTCTAATGAGAGAACCAACTTGATGAATTCAAAAACACTAAAAATTGAAATGTGAAAATGTTTATTTGCTGATAATAGATTTTCTGAGTAATTAAGAATGTAACATAAATGAAGGAGGAACAAAAGTCCCTCTTTCCTTTCTCAAATGCTCTGCTCTGCAACGTGTTTTGAAACCCAGAAAATTCCAAAACAAAAACGAAACCATCCGCGTAAAAAACCACGCTTCTCAAAACGCATATTATTATGATTGTTTTATGCTTCCGAAATCGAAAAACCTAAGGTCAGAGTGAGCGTCAAAGTAGGCCCACCATCCCCACATCGCGTTCACACTTGAAGACACGCTTCCTCGGCCCTCTATAAATAAACCCCACAAACGCAAAACCTCAAGCGTTCACACTTCTCAAAAAACCTTAACAACCAAATCCAAACACTACACCATCATCCATGGGAATCAGCCCCGTCCCGTTTTTCGCTCAGGAAGACTACTCACACTTCTACAACCTATTTGCAGACACAGACACCAACAAGAGAAAGCGTAACAGTAAAGAAGACGAAGGAGGAGGCGCAGAACAAAATGGTGATAGTGCTATCGTCAAGGACTTACTTGCTTCGCTCATGCTTTTGGAAGAGGAAGAAACCAGAGAACAGCAAAACAGAATGCTTGAGTCCCAACATCAACGCGACATCTTAAACGCTAGCTTCCAGAACCAGGCCAGGGCCATGGAAACTTACAAGGCCCAATTCCAAGCCCATTTCGCCGAATCGGAAGACCTCCAAAACAAAATAACCAAAAAGGCCCGTCGCACGGCTGCTGCAGCTGCCAGTTCGGTTATTCTAGACGAGGCCGCTTCGGTTCGGGCCGAGGTTCCCCCTCAAACCGCTTCGACGGTTCAGCGGAGGATGTGGGTGAGGGACCGGTCGAAGGACTGGTGGGAGCGGATCAGCCGGGAGGACTTCCCGGAGGAGGAGTTCCGGCGGTGGTTCCGGATGAGCAGAAGCACGTTCGACATGATCTGCGAGGAGCTCGACGCGGTGGTGACGAAGAAAAACACGATGCTCCGCGACGCGATTCCGGTGCGGCAGCGCGTGGCCGTCTGCATCTGGCGCCTGGCCACCGGGGACCCGCTCCGGGAGGTGTCGAAGCGGTTCGGATTGGGGATATCGACGTGTCACAAACTCGTACTCGAAGTGTGCTACGCGATACGCACCGTTTTGATGCCGAAGTTTCTGCAGTGGCCGAGCGAAGAAAAGATGAAGCGCATCAAGGAAGAGTTCGAGGGGTTGTCGGGAATACAGAACGTGGGAGGCGCAATGTACACGACGCACGTGCCAATAATCGCTCCTAAAATAAGCGTGTCGGCGTATTTTAACAAGCGGCACACGGAGCGGAACCAGAAAACGAGTTACTCGGTAACGGTTCAGGGCGTGGTTGATTCGAGAGGTGTTTTCAGCGACGTGTGCATTGGTTGGCCGGGTTCGATGCCCGACGATGAGGTTCTGGAGAAAAGCGCGTTGTTTCAGAGGGCCAACAGTGGGAATTTGAGGGACGTTTGGATCGTGGGAAACTCCGGGCACCCTCTGATGGACTGGGTGCTGGTCCCCTACACCCACCCTAACCTGACATGGACGCAGCACGCGTTTAACGAGAAGATTGAGGAGATTCAGGGCACTGCCAAACGGGCCTTTGCGAAGCTAAAAGCGCGGTGGGGGTGTTTGCAGAAGAGGACTGAGGTGAAGCTTCAGGACTTGCCGGTGGTGCTAGGCGCCTGCTGTGTTCTGCATAACATTTGTGAGATGAGGAATGAAGAGATGGATGATGAATGGGGGTTTCAGCTTTTTGACGACGAGATGGTTCCCGAGAATTCCATTCGCTCTGCAACTTCCATGCAGGCCAGAGACCACATTGCCCACCATTTGCTACACCATGCTCGCGCCGGCACTGCCTTCGTGTAACTCTACCTTCTTCTTCTTCTTCTACCTTATTCTTTTTGGCTATGTTGCAGTAGTCACGTTAATTAACAAAGAGAGAAGCATATTAATTTCATTCATTAGATTCTTGAATAATAGGTATAGATTGTATAGAGAATTTTTGTCTGAAAAATATAACTAAGAAGATGTTTTAGAGTATAATATTTTTGTCATGGATTACTGCTACCACCGCGTTTCTGTTTTGCTGTCTGACCCACAACCTCTGACCCAAAAAAGATTCGATTTGTGCTTTTGACTATGAAGTCTTGTTGGCACTTCGACTGCTGTGACTCATCACTCGTTAGTTTAAAAATATAAAATGAGAACAATAGTATAATTAATCTGTACATTGAATATTGTCTTGAGGAGGAAAGTTTTGCCTTCAGTTCAGTCTATTGAAGAATTAATTAGCTTCTTCCAGCCTTTGACTAATATAGAATGGCATCTATAAAGTATGTCAATATAGTTTTTAGAAATGGAAAGTTGTTTGTACAAGTGGTTGAAACTTGTGTCTATTAAATTAGGTTTATTTTTCAGTTTAAGAATATAATCTTCACTACAAATATAGTTGACTTATGAGAGGAAAAAAACTTAAATTTATAAAGAAAATAGATTTTGGATCATCTTTCATCTGGATTAATATTATTATAATACAATTGAAAGGGGTTAATAAAGTTTTAGCAAGGAAGGTACCAAAACCATGCCCCAACTTTTCTGAATATGCTTGTATGATTGTATACTTTGAATATTACCAGATTGATCTTGTTCTTAAAAGTTCCTCAATTGCAAACGACGTAGAAGAGGTAAAACTTTGGTTTTTCAAGTTATTTCCGTAATTTAAACAAAAAAGAAGTAAATTAATCATGTTACCTTTCAACTCCAACCCAAAGTAGCAGTCATATTCTTGTAAAAGAAACAATTACTTAGCTTCATTTTTCTTCCTAAACTTTTAAATATTAACACAAGCACCAATAGTTTTATTGCAGTTAACTGATTAATTGACTGGGATGGATGGTTATTACAGGGTTAGCTATGAAATTAAATTTATTGTGTGTGTATCTATTGAAATATTCTGCATATAGAGAACTAATATATAATAATCCTAATTAATTATGTTTGTTATTTACGTATACACATCTCACTTTCATTAATATATATTTTTATATTATAAAAGGTAATAATTAAAACGAAAACCATCAAAATTTAAAATTAGTTAAATTAATATTTTAGCATTATATTTTATTATATATATTAGGTATGTCAGAAGAGTAAAATTAAAAGATGACTATATAATTTTTGGCTATGAGACGAGTATTGAGAAGACAGTATCTAAATGTATAATTTATTATAAGCCAATGTTTTGTGTGAGGTGACATCTTTCTATCATCTTTTTTCAAATGAAACATGTCATCTTTCCCTTATCCTATTTTTAATTGAAACAAATGTAAGTAAAAATCATATTTCCTTTTACGTTAAATCCATAAATAATGAAAATGAATGAAAAGGAAGTAAAGAAAACATAACAAACAACTTAATCAACTAAGGGAGAGAGAGTGTGAAATTGTTATATGTATATTCTTAAAAATTTGTGTTAAAAGAAAACAATGTGTAATCTGAATATATAAGTAAACCATGTAAATTCTAATCAATCCAAACAATTGAAATAGAATAATAAAAATAATAATTTTGTAAAAAATAAGAAAAAAAAAGTTTGGATAATTAATTGATATAATTTTTAAAATTACCTAATAAATAATAAACAATTTTCTAATTTAAAGCAACATATAAAGAGACGAATAGTGAAAGAACAAAGACAAACAATGAAAAAGTAAATACTGAATATAAAATAGATAAATACTCGTTTCATTTTCATATCCAATTTTACAAAAAAAAATATTACTCAATATCAATACATTGGATACTCATATCCTATCAATTGATTTCCACGAGTTTATTTATGTTCATATGTACTTCGAAAAATAAAACTTACAATAAAGGAAAAACAATAAGCATATGAGAGTTAAGATATTTTATAATAAAGAATGAGTAATGGTTTATAAAGTAAATATCATTAAAAAATAATAATTATATTTATATGATCAACAGAGATGATAAACCTATATTTTTATTAAAATTTAAAAATATAATTAAGTATTAAAAATAATAAAACAGTAACAAATAATAATCAACATGTTCGAACAAAATATGAAGATTTAATTATAATAGATAAATATAATCACACTAAACTCTTTTATAATAAAAGAAAATTTAAAAATCTTGGTTATAGAAACAAATAGGAATAAATAATGATGAGAAATATACGGTGGGAATGTTGGCACAGAGCAGCACCTGAAAAAGGTGAATCCTACTGCGTGGGCCTCGGATACATCGAAATCACGGTTTGTTCCAAACTCAACATTGCTCAACACTTGTCGGACATAGAGGGACACATATCCCTCCCTGTTCTTCGTGTTTGTTAAGAGGGTGTCTTAATTTGTGTTCCCTGTCACAACCATCACAATTCACAAACCACAGAGAAAAGAGAGGGAAGAAAGGAGAATAACATTGATAATAATATTAATACTAATATTAATAATAATATAAAAAAAAGGTGAATAGTTGAGAAAGAGGGGTTGGGAGCATGGAGAATCACAAGATGGTAGCATCGGTGTCTGTTAAGGAGGAGATAGACAATAACCTTGCGGTGCAGGAAGAGGAAGATGTAGCAGATGTGGGTTCCAGCATGACCTTGGAAAGGGTCGCTGCAGCTAAGAAATTCATTGAAGACCATTATAGGTCTCAGATGAAACTCATCCAACAACGCAAAGAGAGGTATGAATACAAAATCTTATGGTAACATCGTTTCTGTTTCGTTATGTCTTGTGTGGGGTCTCTTTATTCTTTCTATTTTGGTTCTTGCTTTGGAAATGCCCTTTTAATGTAATGATTTTCTGTAGACAATTCTGTTTGAGTGGATAGGATCAGACCAGACCAGACCAGATCATTGTACATGACAATTTGACAAAGTTTTGTTGTTGTGTTTCTTAATTATTAATGTAAATTTGTTTATCACAATAAGGTAATGTGTATGTTTTTGTGGAAGCTTTGGCTGTTTGTTAAATGGTTGCGTTGCATCTTTAGGGTGTGATATCTAAATGGTTTTGTTGATGAAATATCTTTTACAAGGAATCAATCGTACAGAGCATTTATTTTATCATATTGTATGAATGGGCTGGATGAGAGTGAAGCTTTTCTCTGGGATTTGCATTTTTTTTTTCCGTTTCAAAGAAAAAGGTAAATTGTTTTCTGAACACTTTATCGTGGATTCTGAAGAGCATTTAAGCTTTTCCTTCTCACCATGCTCTTGGTACCACAAAATGTTCATGTATCTATTGAAAGGGCTTTTACATAATTTTAGTTTCAGGGTGTCTTATCCTATTTTGTAAATGATTAGTGTGGTTCATCCTTGTGCTTAGTTCTGTGTTTCATGGCCCTTTGGCAGAGTCTTAGTTCTGACAGATAAATGTACTTGCACCCAAACACAGGAGGCTTGCAATTGTTTCTTAATTCATTGACAGAGACCCTCTGGTACATGCATGCACACAAAAACTTGATTTTAGTTATTGATGTATACTTTCATACGAAGCTTTATTTTTCATTCAACTTATTTCTTTTTAGTAGAGTAGTCATTCTCAATGAAGGGAATTACATTTAACTAGTCATCTTCTTTTTCTTTCTAATTTTTTAAGTATATTAGTAAGTTATGGGCATAATTTTAAAATTTGCAGGCGGTTAGAGCTAGAACAGAAGTTAGCATCTGCTCGTGTACCAAAAGAGGAACAGATCAATCAATTGAAGGATTTAGAGAGCAAGGAAACCGAGTTTATGCGGTTAAAAAGACACAAAATATGTGTTGATGATTTTGATCTTCTAACCATTATTGGGAGGGGAGCCTTTGGGGAGGTAGAAATATATATCATCATATTAGATAGCTCCTTTTTTTTATTATGTGTTGATGTTTAAACATGGTATTCCGTGTATGTTGGCAATCTGGATAGTGGATGATACCCAATTACAAATTTCGGAATCATAACAAATAAAATGCTTACCATACGGTTCTCCTTGTTGAAAGAGCTTACCCTTTCCTGCTTATCATTTGTTTATTTCTGAACAATGTATGTTTCTAAGAATATAACTTTCAGTTATGGAGTTAGATTTATGATATAGGAAAATAAATAAGAAAACTACCTTGATTAATAAGGAAACTACGCGATGGCCAATCAAAATTAATTTGATTGATATTCAGAATTAAATTGATTGGTTGTCACGTAGCTTCCTTATTAATCCACATAACTTGGTTATTTATCTTCCTATATCAATTAAGATATGCAAAGTAGGAAGAAAGAAAAAAGAATAAAACTCCTATACATATAGGTCCTGAAGTTGTATGGACATTGAAATTGATGGGACCTTAGGTTTTATGAGGTGCCCAAGTCTTACATTGAGTAGTCTGGAATGCTTGGTGGAGTTCTTGAGTGGGGTGGTTCTCTCACCTGACAACTAGTTTTTAAGGGAGGGTTCCTCAAGTACTTGGATAAATGTAATGGTCTCAAAAAGAGCTACCCTGCATCCACTACAACATTAACTCTGAAGGGTGGTGCTATGGTAAAGACTTGAGTAGTATGGAATGGTTGGTAGAGTACATAAATCATCTCATTGGTCCCCCCTTGACAACTAGCTTTTGAGAGAGTATTCCCCAAATACTAATATAAAAGACCCAATTTTGTGTCAAATAAATTATGTGAGTGAGGATCTTATGAACTTCAATTTTCATTGGGACAGGAAAATAAGTTATTATTATTATTATTATTTTTTCAGAAATCTTTCTGTTAAATGATATCATATTAACACAACACACAAATGAAAACCGTGTTTCAGCAAAAAAGTTATAATTTCTTTATGCTTTTTTCCTACCTCAATACATTTAGGATTCTCAGAATATGACAGCTAATCATGGATGGTAGAAATAAAATGTAGATTCCTCACTAGTTATTATATGAACAAAATGGTGGTTTGAATTGATTTTCGATTATACTTTTACCAAATAGTTTTTGTTTAAGTTCTTCCTGTTCTATTTTGTGTCATTCAACTATCTTATTCTTATCTTTCCTTTTCTTCTAAGAGTTAATCTTTGATTATGTATGGTAGTCGTAAGTAATGTGTGGTTTTTCGGGTTTTTGATTGTCTTTTTACTTTTGTTTGTATACCTCTGCCATTGAAAAGTTGTTAATTATTCCACATGCTTTCACAGGTAACACTCTGTCGGGAAAAAACATCAGGTAATATATATGCCATGAAAAAGTTGAAAAAATCTGAAATGCTCAGCAGGGGACAGGTGAGTCTTGATAGTTTCTTTGGTTGAATATGAAAGTTTGTCATTTCCATATTTCAAGTTATTATTTAGAGAAAAGAAAGTTATTTTTGCTATTATTTTCTAAATTTCACCATCTAATTTTTATATCGTCTAATTTATGGTTTCATTTCCATTATAGGTCGAGCATGTTAGAGCTGAAAGGAATGTACTTGCAGAAGTTGCCAGTGATTGCATTGTGAAACTCTATTACTCTTTTCAAGATGATGAACACTTATATCTCATAATGGAATATTTGCCCGGTGGTGATATAATGACTTTGTTGATGCGGGAAGAAACTTTGACTGAAACTGTGGCTAGATTTTACATTGCCCAGAGTGTTTTGGCCATAGAATCTATTCATAAACATAACTACATCCACAGGTTGGCACTTTTACATCTTAAAATTATAATCTTGTTATAAATCATAATTTTCTTTCTTAAGCTTCTTCCTGTTCCCCCAGAGATATAAAACCTGACAACCTTCTATTGGACAAAAACGGTCACATGAAGCTATCTGATTTTGGTCTGTGCAAGCCACTTGACTGCTCAAGCCTATCATCTATTCATGAAATGCAGATCCTCGATGATGGAAACTTATATGATACCATGGATGTTGATGGAGCCTTGCCAAATGGCAGAAATGGTAGGCGCTGGAAAAGTCCCTTGGAACAACTACAACATTGGCAAATTAATAGGAGGAAGCTGGTAATTGCCTTCTGCCCCTGCACTCAGAGGTTATTTGATGCTTGGCTGGTTCTTATTTTTTATTTCTTACAAATTCATAATATCAATATGACACTATACAATACTAAAATGATAGTACATTTAACTTAGAGGTAGTTAAACATGTGCCATCTATTGTCTGAGCATATCAACCCCATGGCAGCAACATTCTTGAAGAACTTAGTCCAATAAGTAGAATTGTAGATCAATGTAAAGATTGAAAAAGTTTGTAACTGTTTACTTTGCACTCAGATGGTAAAATTCTTAGCTCTTTAACTACATAGAGGTATCGTGTTTCTCAGTAATGGTCAATGAATATTTGTGGTAATTGTTGGTTGTCTCATTGGTGCATGAAATGTTGATTTCAATTGCATATCCTTCTTCAGCTCATCTATTTGTTTCATGGCAGGCATTTTCCACTGTTGGAACTCCAGACTATATTGCCCCTGAAGTATTACTCAAAAAGGGTTACAGTGTGGAGTGTGACTGGTTTGTTTTTATATTTTTCATTTTCTGTCACTTGAGTTGCATCTATCCATTTCCTGTGTTAATAGTTTTGTCATTTTGAAGTGAATGCGCTCGATCACTTTGCTTTACGTTTTTCTTGAATGATTAAGAGTAGTATAAAAGCTCAAGGTTCCAAATTTTCTATCCAGACATTAGAGACCCTAGAATAAATTGTTCTAGAATAGCTAAATGTGTCAAGCACTATACCGTTTTGCTATGTAGCATAGTTAAACAAATTGAAGAAATTTAAACCAGAGTGCAATCAATGAAGCTCCTTACGATGTATGTAGGGTAAAATTTTGATAACTTTAATTGTTTTGTAGCCCCTTTTTTTCTAGTCTTATTTAAAGTCAAAATAGTTGAGAAAGGGAACTTCTCTGACCAGTTTTAAGTTGTCATGACATTTTGGATTTAATGTGCATATTTCATTCAGTAAACTTGAATTTGGAGTTACCCATTTCAAATTATTTGAAGCACCAGATAGATCCTTTTCGAATATTCATCTATAACTTTATATTTGATCCTGTCAAGATGTCGGACATGGGCTAAGAATATAGCCAAAGTTATCCCTAAAGTTGGATTTTGAGATTGAGTCAGGCCTTGTCTATTTCTAATAGATCCAATGAGTTGATCATATTCCTTCAAAGGATACTACATGGTGGCATATAATTGCAGATATGACAGTGCTTGTGCAGTTGACTATCCAAATCTTATATTAAAGGCATAAGGATTTTAGATCCTGTTTGGCTTGTAATATATTTTCTATATATTCTTCTGTTCTTCAAGAGAAGACTAGCAAAGCATTTTGTAATTAATCTATTTTATTATTCAAAAATAATGTTTTACTGGTTTTAACCTTACACTATTATTCTTTATAGTTCTTTTTACCCGAAGAAAACTATGGTTCCAATGTAAAATATATTTGCTTAAAGAGAAATGGCATCCTTTATGATGAAATATCTTCCTTGTTGACAGAGTTCTAACTTGCTGCAGGTGGTCTCTTGGTGCTATAATGTATGAAATGCTAGTTGGATACCCTCCATTTTACTCTGATGATCCTGTAACAACATGCAGAAAGGTGAGAAAACTGTGCACATATTAAAGAGCTTGCATCTGCTGTATAGTTCTTATTTTCGTAGTCTAGTGATATTTAGGTATTGCACATTTCAATGAATATTTATAATTCAAAGAGAAACTCTAATAATGGGTACTTTGTCTTGCTGATTACTTAATAACTATTTTGTATACATCCTTATTCTCACCATAATTTGTCACAGGGCTCACTATATTAGTATTAAGTGCCCTATTTTTCAAAAGCACTAACATAACTGTTGAAATTATATCTACTTCTTTTTCCTTGGTGATGAGTATCTTCAGATCGTGAACTGGAAAAATCACTTGAAATTTCCAGAGGAGGCCAGATTGACACCTGAAGCCAAGGATCTAATATGCAGGTTGCTTTGTGGTGTTTCACATAGACTTGGCACTAATGGAGCAGATGAAATTAAAGTGTGTAAATGTGTTTTGTTTTTCTCCTGTAATACTCTATTGTTAAGTCATAATATTCCTTGATAATATTACTGGTTTTTAATTGATCAGGCTCATCCTTGGTTCAGAGATGTCGTATGGGACAGGCTCTATGAAACGGAGGCAGCATTTAAACCACAAGTCTTTGGAGAGCTTGACACACAGAATTTTATGAAATTCGATGAAGTGAGAATAAGCTTCTCAGTTATTCTTTCATATATAGATGTCCATTTTAGTTGCTGGAATTCTGACATTATTGTAATTAATTGTGTTTACAGGTTGAACAACCAAAACCAGCTAGAACTGGATCTGGACCCTTCAGAAAGGTAGAAGCTTTACTTACTTGAAAGAATAAGATTTTTCAGACAGAGTAAATTAACTTGCCTCTATGTTTGCTTTTATGTATTATTCAATTCAAAAAGGAAAGTTTTATCTTTACAATATTTATGTCATCATCATAATCATTGGACCCTCCAACATTAAATCTGTAGATACTCAAATTCTCGTTCAATTGAGATTCAAGAAAAACTGCATGAATGTGATGTATCTATGGAACTTGCATATAACATTTAGTCTCAATTAATCATCGTAATATTGTTTTAGCTCTCAAGGGTACAGTGCAATTTTTCTCTCTCTAAAAATATGGCATGTTTTTAAGGTTGATGATGCTTCAGAAAAAAATAAAACTATCATTTGCTTCACACGGCTTTCCATTAATTCATAAGCACCTACATTTTCTTATGTTTATTTCATCAGTTATAGTTGTTTACCCTGGTCAAAATTTGACCCAGGATAAATATACACTGATCTATGTTCTTTTCTTACAGTTTATTGTATCCTCTTTGTTAACAGAAACTCTTAACTTCTCAAGATCTCAGTTTTGTTGGTTATACATATAAGAACTTTGCTGCTGTCAAGGGGATGCGTCAATCTAATGGTAAGTATTGTTTTCCCTAAAGTATAATTCTACAACATCAATTCATAATGCTGCATTCTCTATGTAGGGGATCGGTTGATTAATCTTCTCTGCCTAAAATCACTATTGGATTTACAAGTATCGTGCATTGTGATATGCTTTTGAGACCTCAGACATAAATATTAAATAACAAACTAGTGTATGAACATGAAACTATTAGAATAATCCTTCTTTTTAACTGTTACTCAGTTTTTTATAAAGCTGTTTTTTTTTACGTATTATCTGGAAGGGTCATTGGCTCGTTCTGGTTCTAGACCTAGCCTCACCTCCCTCTTTCTCCTAAGAAAAGGTACTTCGTTCTTTATTCACAAAATTGCTTCTGCAGTCTCTGTGTTGTCTTTCTCTTGAACTCCCAATGTTACAACAGAATAACTAAATGGCAAATATTATCTATCCAAAAGTTATCCAAAATCTCAAGTTCAATACCTAAATCTAATGGTAGTTAGTAGAGAGTGGTCAACCTCTTTTGCCCATCATAAGGAAGCCAATTATGTCGCAAACTATCTTGTACAATATGGGGTCCAAGACCTTATTCTTCTTTGTATTAGAGACATGACTACCCCAACCATTGTCTCCTACCTATTGAGGGACAAGTTGGGCTAGTTCTGAACTCACTTTTTCTTGTCTGTTTGAAGTATGATATTAAGGAGAACTCGGCATTACAAAATTAGTTCATAAGATGAGATTTACACTATTTTTATATACTATAATTTGACAATATTAGGTTTATACTTATTCTATATACTATAATTTGATCTTATTTTTTGTCAGATGTTAGAT
Organism: Vigna radiata var. radiata; assembly: GCF_000741045.1. NCBI lineage: Eukaryota > Viridiplantae > Streptophyta > Magnoliopsida > Fabales > Fabaceae > Vigna > Vigna radiata. The sequence continues at coordinate 2,724,525 of NC_028355.1, forward strand.
CTCCGATGCACTAATTAACGCAAAGGACATGAAATCTCAAATATAGGACTAAGTATTTGTGAATGGTCAGGTCTAGCAAACTTTGCTATGACAAATTTGACACCATTTTAGAAAGTAAACTTTAAATCTAACTCAATCTTCAAAAAACGATTTGTAAAGTGAAATTTACTCTTACTTATATATTATAATTTGGTTATATCTATAGTTTATAGAAGACCGTCAACACTTTCTAGTGAATAAAAAAAGTCAGACTCAAGTCCTGGAATTCAGATACACATAGTCTTATGATAACAGGTGACATTCAACTTAGTAAATATTTGTAGACAATTATTGTTTGCCCCCTAATAACTTCTTACACCTTTACTTTTTAGATTGACTAGAATGTGATTTCCAGATTAGCCAATTTAAAAGATAAAAAAAAATTGCGTTGGTGCAAGAAGAATTCATTAGTGTGCATAGCATTTTCCATATAAGACTAGTAATATTGAGATTTGTTAAGGCTTAGGCTACTGCTATAAATTGTAAGAGGGGAACAGCTGTACAATCAGTTAGAAATTTTGCATTCTTGTCGTTTCCTTGATTCTTTGGGATAATCCAATAGGAAATTAGTCAAGAATTCCTAAGAAGGTTCAATATATTTCCTTATGAGTTATGACTTCTGCGAATGATTGCTTATTGTAAGCGTTTCTGACAGCTATAGCCTTTGAAATCTGAACTAAGTTAATAAGAAGAAAACAAGTTGGAATTATAAGTAGAATCTTAATGCCTTTAAGTTTTAGATGATTGCATATTCGATATTCGGTTGTAAACTTGCAATGGTTTAAAAACATAAAAATCTTAAGGTAATATGTCATACATTGTGCTCATCACTAAATCTTACAGAAAGAGTAGTGCTTCCATCGGAATGCTTTTTCTTTCAAACAGGAATTACTGCTACGTTGAGCTATTTATTGGCTTCCAAATTGCAAAAGTTTTGCTACTAATAGTAATGGCATGTTCAACATGCATTTTCATTTCACTTCATCATATATATATATTTTATATCTGATACAAATTATAACCACTTTTGTGGAACGTGATACAGATTCAGATAGCATGTCACCACAGCGAACATCCATTGACTCCACACACAGTAATGGATCTAACCATGACAACTACTAGTCTACATTTCAGTTAAAACTGTTCTAACTGAACCGTTTGCTCTAGGTGATTCGGCAGTAAACTATTCACACTGAATGGACATCACAAAATCATAGATGGTTGCATCCTCTGGTAACACCTCTTCTCATGCGAACAATGACCCTAATTTTTTTCATTTCAATTTTCATGTATAGACCTGTGTAGAAAATTAATGAGCATGGTGATAGACAAGCCTGCTTATTTTTCAACCAAGTTTACCTTACCTTTAGTGCCAACAACCACCTATCATGCATAAATTAGTGTACAGGGATATCTGCATCACTGGTGACTCCATATGTGAAAGCTTTGAAGTTAAAAGTTAAACTTGTCACTCGGTCCTGACCACTTGTGCCGAGGTTAGCAAAGAAACATGTGCCATTACTTGTGGCAAGCAAATTCTCCTTTTCTTTTACCTCTCAATCCACCTTTTTTCCGTAGCCAGAGTTATTTACCTCCCTGATGGTATCTACACTTAAGCAACCTTTTTGCTTCCATCAAGTTAGATGCAGGTCAAGTTGTTGAGTTATGACAATGTAATGTGTTGACATAATGACAACATCGAGTGATATCAATGGCAGTTTTATTCTTATTCCTAGAGCGACATGAGCTTCCTATCTATTCGCGTGTCGCTTCCTAGCATTCTGCTTTGCTGCAGTATACGACTTCAGAGATCGTTGTTTGCGTAATGCCAACGTGAATGACAACAATGTGCAAAATCTTTTGTATCTAAACTTCTTTAGACTTGATTTCTTTACATTCTTTTTACAACGATTTGCTGATTAAATGTACTTGGAAAAGACATCCCACGAAGGAACATAATATATAGCAAATGTTTAACCGTTCATTAACAATTCCATTATCCTTTTTGTACGAACAATTTACATTTTTTAAGTAACTGATATGATAGGACTAATTTCGCCACTAAAAAAGTCCCAAAGCACGAAAGCCTTTGTACAGAAGCGATTAGTGAAATGATATGCAAAATACCTGCATACTTGAGAAAGGAAGATGGTGTGCGCTGTGGGTGACTCAGCTTGATGAGATGAGCTGAAGCCTCAGACGGGCCTGTCGTGCTTAACGACTTGAGTTTCGCAAAGTCTGTTAATACACATTGTGCATCTTTTAAAGCTTTTCAGAAGCATATTATTAAAGGTAAAGGTTGAGTTGTGGATTGTGGATGTGGATATATAATTTATGTTGCAGACTGGTTCATGTTCATCATAACAAGAAATACTAGTACTGGGATGTATATATAGCTTAGTAAATCCACCCGTCTTGAAGTTGACTGTCAAATTATGTATTCTTAAACCAGAAATAGTTCATCACAAAGGGAGAAAATGATGGAAAACATTGCTGAAGTCAAAAGATCTCCAACCGTATAAAATGGATGTGCTGTTTAATAGCAGATGGGATATAAAATTCATAAGACCATATCAGATTAAAACATGTATGTCTATACAAGAACCTACTCATTACTGTAATGGCTCCTATAGTAATCTAACCTTTCTCCCAATACGAGTACCTAACGTGGGAAATAAGTAAAAGAAACGTACTATACCGCTAAGTAAGTCTTTATCATGGTTGCACCGGTAGGATCTGAAAGCAGATGTCTCACTAGACTCATTCTCAAGTTATTTGGTGCTATTATGAACATGTAGAAAGCAAATAATAAAAGATCTGTAGAAGAGAGAGAGGAGCCAAGAAATCCCTGCCACATCCTGCGAGGAAAAAACACTACACGATTACTCCACAGTAAAGCAATTTCTACAACAAAATTGGGGAGGTCTGAGAGGGTTTAGGCGACAAGCAATGATGTCAGGTTTGCAACAAGCAATGATGCCAGGCTTGCAACTACAAAAGAAATTAAGCGGTTGGACTAATCTCAACAAGTAAATTAAATATTAACCTTAGTGCCACAAGGTCAACAGTTATGTACATTTTAGCATAGCAAAAATAGAAGAAAAAGGGTTTACAAAATTTTAGGTGTCTCCAGAAGCTTTTAGTAAACCCTAGGTAAATGCATAAAAAAAGTTTTGCCAAGAATAGAGATTGGATAATCATAATCCATCTTATGAATACAAGTTGTTTTCCAGTCAATCCTATTAGAGTTAAATAAACGAATTAGACGTGCGCTTCATTCTACTAATGGTCACCAATGAAGAAGCAAGAATAATGTTTTAAAATTGTGACTTCAATTTCAAATGAACCTTGATCATTGCTACAAATTGTGGTCACTGAAACAACCGTCTAATTCTAATGAATCTTAAATTTGTATCACTGTTGACATGGCATTTTGCAGCAATCCATAAGCTAGAGATAACTCAAGGTTTTTTAATTAAATCAAGTAGTACGACGACTGACAGGAAAGAAGATTTCAGCATGAGGTGAAGACTGTTCTAGGATATCGACCTCCACCCTCAAGCCAGTTGATGAATGAATAGTGGATCCAATTTGAAAAATATTAAAAGGAAAAAAAAAAATCAGATATTCCTAGTTAGCCAAGAATACGGCCTAAAACTTGCAGTTGAGTACGCCTACGGTGTTGCTAAAAGCTTTTACAAGACTTATAGATAGTCCTCTCTCCATAAGCTAACATTTGTAGTTGAGTCATCCAATCCATTTCTTGTACGATACACAACCTATTTCTGGTAATATTTAAACTCCTCTTTATATAAATTTATTTTAAGAATAGGATGCATGCATTTTCATCAAGATTAAGACTGAAGCATGATACCTTTACATTTTAATATAAAATGTATTACAAATTAAATTATTGACTAACTTTTTTAATAATAAACGCAACCCACAAGGCTACCACTTTAATAAAGTCTGCAGGGGCTAGATATACACAACCTTAACCGTGATGTTTTTGTAATGTTTGAACCCCCAACCTTTACCTCACAAGGTAAAAACTTTAGCATTTCGCAAGACTCGTCCCCAATTTTGATAATTTTCTTCTTAAATTAATGAACTATACATATATACAAAATATTAAACTCAAGAATAAAATAAATTTTAATAATAATTAGTATGAATCTCCAAAGTTGGGGTAGGGTGCACTAGATTAAGAACAATATTATTTTGGGTCGATTTGGTTGACATGATATTGTAGGATAATTACCCTATCTTTGTATGATAAATTGTTTAGTGCATCAACAAAATGATATTCTTACGCTATTACCTGTCCTATCATGTTAGTACTGCATATTGCTTATCCTAACCAACTTGTATTACCGCTAGCTCTCTTATCATGCTCGTCATATTGTCTTTGTCAACGTCACAACTTTCACCACTGTTGTCATTGTATCCCCTCCTACTACCATTGTTGCATCATCACCCCATATATATTATCTCGATCATCATTGTCATCTTCATCGTAGCAATCACCAATGCTGCTGTCGTTATAGCAATTACTACTTCAATCATTATTGTCAAAACTTTTATTTATACTTTTATCATTGTTGTCGTCATCACACTATCATCATGACATCTCTACAGTAGAAACTATCACTAAATTCTCACCTCTACCATTAGCATCATCATTTTTATCATCGTCATTCTCATCACCACTAGCAAACATCATCGCTTCTATCATTGTTACCATAACTTCCATCGTCACTTCTACCATTGATGTTATTACAACCATCACAACTTTCACCATTTTTGCTACCCTCACCGCCATTCTCATTGTTAGAGGTCTCAAATCTTCTAGAAATATGGTTAAAATAAAGTATATAAATGGATGCAGATTTTACCTAATAAGTTCATTTTGTAATGTTCGGTTCGTATTCTAATATAATATTAAAGTCTATCATAATTAAGTTTGTTAGATCCATCATATCTTTCACTTTCAAATTGCTACTAGATCATTCACAAATATTTAACCTACGAAATGTTCAAACCTTTGCTTGAAGGTGGGGTTTTAAAAATCCCACATCATGTAAAAATATAGCTAAAGTACAAATCGTATATAACAAGTGGTTTTGTAAGATTGAATTGAGTTCAAATCCAAATTCTAAGAATAAACTATCATCATTGCCGCCATAACTACTTCTATCATAGGTCTTTCCATATCGTAGTAAGTGTATTGTCCGGTTAAACTAATTTTCCATTATCTTTCCTCATTAATATTTTTTTCCTTCACAATTCTGAAAAGTATACAATAAAAGATATTTTAGGTCCTGATATCTAATGCGTAGCTTTGTAGCTTATGACTGAAATAAAAATTCATGTCCTTAAATACATAGCACGTGGAAGTAATTATTCCATCTTTTCTAATAAGTTATTCCGTAACCAAAATGTCACTTCTCCACCGTTTCAAATATAGTGTCCTTGTTTGCCTACATTCAGAAAAGCCTATAAATATTTTTCTCCATCATAGGTGTCGAAGGTTCAGTATAAAAAAAGGATTTTCATTAAGTTTTTGTTGGTTCTTGGAATCTTCAACCTAGGTTTCTCAGGCTTTCTCTTAGGACTCTTAGTTTTGATCCAAAAATGCAAAGAAACATGAGAACTCAAGTGTAGCTCCATATATAAGATCTACCTGAAGAATATTGGACGCTGTGGATTCTTTGCGCTGTAGCATGATATTAAAGTCTATCATAGTTAAGTTTGTTAGGTCCATCATATCATTCACTATGAAGTTACCACTAGATCCATGTTATATAATATTTGGAAAACATTATAAAGCAAATTCCAAGATATCTACCATGTACATGAGAGAAAATAACTCATACCAATCAGGTAGGCAGAAGAAAGTACGAAAGAATGTTCGAATTCCCCCAATGTCCAGCTGCACAATTAGAGCTAATCCAAAAAGAAAGAATGCCCTCTGCCGCTTCCTTTCTTGTGGCCAAAGTGTATTCCAAGCTTAAAGAAAAAGAAAATTCAAGATGCTTACTACAGGTAAAATGATTTGACATGACCATCAGGTATGAGTGTCAGCTAAAAAGTTTCGGCAATTTACATAACAATAACTGATTGAGGTATGGGTAGACATGGATGAGACTTATATAAATTCTATACACACGCAATAAAATAGATTGGATTCAGAACTACTTCCATTTAATTATATGATTTTTTGAATTTAGCTCAAATTTGAATTTAGATTAGATAAAATTCATATCGATTTAATTTAAATTAATTTAGTTGTTATACCATTTTACTAAGTAATTAAATTATTTTTCAAGATTAAATTGTTAATTTTGAAAGAGATTTAAATTGAAGTAATTGGATGGGATTTAAAATCCAAAAATATAGATTTGGCTTTGAAAGGGATCCATTAAAATGAACTTAAAGTGAATTACAAAATTGGGTTTGAATATCTGGATTTTTTTAGTAACCCTTAGTTTGAGGAAAGAAAAAAAATAAACATAGTTTACGCAATGTTGAAAACTGAACAATTTAATATCTAAGGTTGTGATGATGAGTGTACTTGATTACCTTGCATAGACAAATTCTCCTTTCTTCTTTCTTGGGTAATAGTGTCCTTGGCATGAACATCTTTCAAAATATTAGAAATTACTGAAGCATATTTTGGAGCTTCTGACAAAGATCTCACAACGGAGTACCCTATTGGATAAAAACACATATTGAACGTCAATAGATTAAATAAGCGTAGCCATCAAATCAAAACGTGATGAAGTCGTGCCTGTGGCTGGATGCACCATGCTGGCAGCTGCACCAAATGCAAGGTTCTTTTGTTCTGTGTTTGGTAAGGATCCGCCAACAGGGATATAAGACCATTCCTACATTATACATGAAGGAACTTGTACACATCATATTATTCTTGGAACTCGAAAGCGAAAAACTGAGCTTAAAGATAACATGGCTATGAAGGGAAGAACAGGATTTCAACTCCAAAACTGCACTCAACGTGTGTGTTAATATTATATATGAATATATATATATATATATATATATATATATATATATATATATGTTGATTTTATTGCTAACATAGGGGTTAATAATAAATTAAACTTCTTTTGGTTTTATACTTTACCCACCGTAGTAAATATCAATTTTTCTAGAAATTGTTTTAAACTTCCAGAATTTAGGTTTTCTTAGCACTCGGTTTTCTTTTTCTTGGTATAGATTTAGTTTGGTCTCCCAATACTTATTTGTATATTTTTTTCATTTCTCTTCTTTTATGAATGTTCATTTGATGGTAAATGATTTTTGAAGTTTTAGAATGCCAACCTAGTTGGAATGCTAAAACGTCATGGTGATACTTAACATGATTTATTAAAAAAATTATATCACCATAATAACAATTTTATTATTGATTTAACACGGTGCGATCCCAGTTGAACCAGTAAACCTTGAACTAGTATGTTAATCAGGTCAATGACGACACGGTTTTAAAAACATTGTTATTTATAAAAGGTGTAAGCTAACAAACACAAATAGTGCACATGTACACAATAAACAATCAAACCTAGCATTTCCAAAATCCTACCTCTTCGTAAGTTTTAGTGATTCTGATCCCCATTGAATTTAATCTCGAAAAGAGCTTCTTCTTTAGTAAATCAAAAGGCATCGCATCTTTTGACGCTAAACAGGTTTCCTGCAGTCGTCATTTTTACATAAAGTGTTAACAGAACTGTAACACGTAATATAAAACACTAAACTGATAATCATGGAGCAAACCTCAAAAAACACTCTTGTACTGGACATGGGCATTGCATATAGAAATGTTGGATAATTTGCTTCTAGACCTTGAACATTTTGCTTCATGTAGTCTCTGTAATCCATGAAAACCATCACATTTGGATCATAAGGATTGTTTTCCACCTGATATTTCAACAAGAAAAATGTCATTATTACAAGCTATCACATCCTATGCATTTAACTTTTTCAATAAAACTTGTATTAATTAACTTAATGGCATTAAAAAAGTATGACAAGAAGAAGCACCAATTTTAGTCTGATTTAAACGGACTTATAAACCGTGTTATTAATGAAAATGTATTACCACCAAATAGTCAAAGAAATAAAGAATGTTAGAACTTCCCAGGTGGTCGCAGGATCTAATAATGTGGAGGAGATGAAAATGAAGAAATTAAGGAAATGGGAAAAGATTCTCAACAATAAATGTTAATATGGCCTTCATCTAAACCAAACACTTATTAGTAAACTGAAGAACAGAAACAGAGAGCTAGCCTCCGACCTCAACTTCCACACCATAAGCTGTTTGAACAGAAACCTTTGGACCCCCGACCTCATATTGCAACAGTTTCCCCGAAGCAGCTCCTGATGCAACAGTAACAAGCCTATAATAACACGTCAGAAGTTACCATATATGATAGATAAATGGATAAAAGATATTCGAAGCATGTGAGTGATCATACCTGCTGCGCACTACAGTATCATATTCACAGACGACATGACTGTGACCATTGCTCGCCTCAATAATATTTTCTACTCTTGAGCTAAGATATGTGACACCTGACTCGACACACCTAGGGAAAATTAATATGAATCAATAATCTACAAAAGTAAATAATATAATTGTTATTAAGAAATTAAATTACAATCAGTAGAAAAAACGGTGATATTAAATATATCACTAAAGTTGGACGATTGTACCTGCTTAACAATTCCTCATGTAGCAGATGCCGACTGACACGTCCATAGGAACGTCCAATGAAAACGGGATCCTCATTGTCGAGATAGACAACGGTGTCCTTCCAAACATGTTCAATGCAACCTTCAAGTCCGAGACCTGTGATTAAAATGAATTATTTATCTTTTCATAATATCAACTGCGCAAGTATGCGGTCTTTGGGGCACAACGTGTAAAACTCCAAATTGAAAACTTCTAAATATTATAGAGTTTATTGCTCACCAAATTTATAAGCATTTCGAAATTCCATTAAAATGAGTTAAGCTTTTTTAGAAGCTTTTTTCATTTAACTTCCCAAAAGTTAAGATGCATAACTAAATTTTACTTTATATTAGCTCATAGAGAAATCGATGGATTGAACTTTTTCTTTTCATACACCTAAATGAAATTTGTTAGGCATATGTTACTTAAGTTGACAAAGTTACTATTAGAAGAATCTGCCCAAAAGATTTTGCACAATGGTATGATATTTGTAGATGGTACTGCTAACAAAGGTAAGGGAAAATGTTAATTCTAAACTTGAGATCTAAGAAAGATTTTATATAAGAATTTTCGCTTGAGTATATGAGCAGAATAGAGTATATGTATTGTAATTTTAGCAAGACAAAGAAGAAAAATGCTTTGAACGTAAAATACAAGATGCGATGCCACAAGTTATAAGCTTAATTATATAGGATCGATAGTATAAAGAAATTGGAAAATTAATAAAGTTGTCAGATCAAGATACAGGTCGAGTGGTTAAAGGAAGAAAGACATCAAGGTTTATTTATAACCACAAAGTACTGATTAAGCTCAAAAGGAAGTTTTATCGTACTACTATACAGCCACTTGAACTTTAAGGTACTGAATACTAAGATTTAAAAGGAAAACAGATGAAAAAAGTTTATAGTAGTAAAAAAGATGGGATATGTTACAAGGAATTTTATGGTAAATAATATTTATGAGAATTTGATATTTGGCCGCATAACGCATAATCGACCTAATCTGTTGGGAAAAGGTTATTGTCATTGTTCTAGTTGTCTCTAACCCACATGGCCATGTGGGGATTAGGTTATTGTCATTGTTCTAGTTGTCTCTAACCCACATGGCCATATTGGCTAGTCCGTATATGGGTTAGACTTGATTGCGGTGAGCTAACAATATTTTAAATAAATATCACATCGTATATAGATAGCATCAGTAGAATGGTACAGCAAGAATGATACCTCTAAATTCGTCCTCCCACACACCATAATTATTTGTAAAAGGAAGATCCGGGCCAATAAGCCCAACTTTTAGTCCCAACTTGGCTGATTCAGCAGCCAGAGCAAGACCAGCCGGACCACAACCAATCACAACTAGATCTAGTATATCATCTCCTATGGGGGGCAACTGCAAGAGTAGTTAACAACAGGTTTTTAGTAGTAAGAAAACTGAGATACAAAACACAACTTAGTTAAGTATCTCCGCAACAGATCCATCAGCGCATAAACCTTAATATGGCTTCAGAGACACGAAACAAAATCATCATCAGAACGAAAACCATCATCATGCCTCAACTTCATCCACAGAACTCGATTATCAAAATGTCGTCAACAAATATAACGCATTCCTCAGAAAAACAATACCCAATCACTTTATCATTAGCATCTCGAGATGGCTAATCACTTATACCTAATTTACTTCATGTATGCATAACTATGCCCCGTATCAATTTATAGTTTGATACTATCCGTTAAGTATCTCTATTTTTTTGAAAATAATGATGAAAAACAAATAAAAATACATGAGAAAAAGAAGCATGTATGACATAAAAGCATGGTATCTTAATAAAAAAAGTTATCCTCTTCATGGATAACTTTAAAAAAGAAATAAAATGTATAATACTGTTTTCATTTGTAATCAATCGACTACAGTATTTATAATTTTTTATTATAATAACATCCGAAATGTATATTCTTAATTTAGATTTACATTATTATAATTATTATATAACTACCGTGTTTTCGTGAATTTTACACCCATTAAGAAAATCTCATACTATTTTTAAAATAACTGTATCGACAATGGGATACATTTCGTATCTAGTACATGTATGGTCTCTGTTTATCATACAAGATGACGATTCAAACATAAATAGAAGCTACGGCAACCTAAAAGCGAAAAAACCAATCGAAGCCTACAGCAATATCCGTTAAATTTTCAACCAAAAAAATAGAAACACAGCACAAAAATTCATCCAAACTTCGGGAACCTTTCAGGACCAATCATAACTATACTCAACCTCCAACAGAAAATAACAAGAATCAAAATCCAAGAAACATGAGCGAGAGAACATGAAACCTTATCCACGATCTTGGATTGCATTTCCATGGCTTTGTTCCGTTGCATTTGTACGAAAACAAGTTCGGAGCCTCCGGCCTTCACGTAATCGTCCTCGTCGGCGAAGTCTTCTTTGGTCGCCACGCAACTCTCGCTCCCTGCCTTGGCCTCCACCTTCAGCAACCGCGAGCGCCACCGAACGCCGTGGCCGCCAGACGCGGTTCTTCTTCTCCACATCTTCTTCCGCAACCTCAACCTCGACGAAGGACTCACGCAAAACGCCATTGCCGCCAAGTTTCTCGCTGCAACGCACTCCATTTCGCTGTCGTTTTCAGTATAGGCCACTGATTTAGTAGTTTCTTTATCACTCCTTCCTCCTCGACATTAAGTTGTTGCGTGTGAAGCACTGAAGATGTATTCTTAAAACGACGACGTCCTCTGTATCACGCCAAATGCGTGTGTGTTTTCGGCAATGGTCGAGTTCGCTTTCTGTTACAGCGGGATATGGTATGCGATGCTTCGATTTTAATTTGGTGGCATGTTTAAAAGCGATCCGAAACTTACACGTGGCACACTTGGATTGGGCGAATTTCAGAAAATGCTACCCTTATCCAAAAGGGTTCGTGAAAAAGTCTACAAATATAGAGTCAGCCACAGAAAGAAAAAGAAAATGTGCGAATGCGAAGCAATCTAGACCGTACATATGATTGATCCAACGGAGTCCGTTTTTTAATGGTAATAATAATTCTCATGGTCCAACAGTGTATTTTCCTAATTTTAAATATTCAATTTCATTAATCTTCGAAAGAATATAAACAAACAAATTTGATATAATCTTAGAATGAAATGTAGAATTTAGATAAATTAAATTTCAATTTTTAATTTAATATCACTACTGCATTATTTTCTGTTATTTTTTAATAGAATTGGATTATATTTTCAAGATTTGGAGGACAAAAATTGATTGATGTCTAATAACATTTGTTTCTGCTTCGTGCGTCTGAGTCAGTCCGTGTCCTCCACAACCGTCCGCTTCGATCCTCTTCCCGCTTCCTAGTGCCGTCCTCCTGACGTATCCGGTCCGGTACCTGCTAAAAGCACTCCGACGCTCAAGTCAGCGTTCAATCTTTTTAGTGATAGAAAGAGAAGGAGTGAAATAAATGCGCATTAAATGTAACCCCTTACCTCTTACCTTTGACTTTTATTTATAGTTTTTTCTATGGACCAGTGATTAGTGGGATCCTAATCAAGGTCCAATCGCAAGCCCGTTGAGAATAATTTGGTTTTACCTTAATGTTACTTTGCTTGCAAGACTTTTGTCGACCTGGACCGGACGGGCATCTAAACGGCCGTCTCTCTGGCGTCGCGAGAGGTCATCCAAATAAATCTCATTCCAACCGGTTTTTGCCCGGTTTTGAGTGTTGATAGCCATGCGGACATAACAGCGGAATGTGGTTCATTGTTTAGATTGTACACGTTTCGCGAAGACAGGACGAAGTTTGACACCGGCCGTCCATCGCCTGATCTCGTTGACCAATCGTACGTCACCGGTAAAATGGGGTTTAAGGTTTCCGGTTTTTTCGTGGCCGGCCAGACTGGGGACCGGCCACGTAGGGTACAACATTAATAAAATTTGTTGTTTGTTTACATAAAAAGAAAAACATAGGCCGAACCTGAGAGGATGCACATGCAAGTACCATAATCTATACAAATATTAAAACTCTTTGAATTAATAGGAGTGAAGGGATTCTCCACTTTGAATTCTAGTAATTTAAGGATAAAATTATAGTTGACTGGCAGATTCAAAATATTTTTCCCTTACTCTTCAAAGTCAAACAGAGTTTATTTAAACTAAAAATTATCTTACAGACTTTGATACACTATATTCAAGTGTTTGCCTGGGTCAATGTTAGATAATAACAGAGAGAATCCCTTCTTATTGTTTCAAAGGACATACTTGCAAAGATAAATTAAAATTGGGTTAAATATGTTTTTAATTCCTATATTTTGTGTCGATTTTGGTTTTAGTCCATCTTAACTAAGGTACAATTTAGTCCTTCAACTTTAGAAAACTTGAGTTTTAGTCCTTTTTATCAAATTTTTTTAACTTTATTTGTTGTTTCAAACACGTTTCATTATAGCATTTAAATTGTTTATACTGTTTGACACATTTTTGCTTCAATGTTAACCGAGAAACGCGTTTGAAACAGTAAATAAAGTTAAAAAAAATTGGTAAAAAAGACTAAAAACAGAGTTTTCTAAAATTGAAGGACTAAATTATACCTTAGTTTAAAAAAGAGACTAAAATCAAAATTTCCTCAAATATAGGGATTAAAAACATATTTAACCCATTGAAATAAATAAATAGAGAGAAAACACAAAAATCAACAAATAAAATATACAAAACGACATAAGAAATTTGCAACTGTTTTTCTTAATGTAATTGGGAAGAAACGAGATTAGTCAATTCTTAAGACATAAATATTATAAATATATTTGATGTATTGAACCGAATGTTTAAAGAATTAAGAATTTTGACTCAGAGTTGGTACGAGGTTTTTTTTTTTATTAAAGACTGAGATTTAAAAGATTCGACAAATTTAATTGAGAATTCATCCGTCTTTAATTAGTTTTATGGAAAGTTTTACACAATGGGATACTTGTTGATACAAAAAATATAAGATGACAAGTGTGACTCGTTTTGATTCATAAATGAATTGGGTTCAACTGATCCCTTATATTTTTAAATTTTTTTTATAACTTTTTATATATATTTATAAATAAATATTTAAAATATGTTTAATTTTATAAATATTTTTTAAATTTTTAATTGGTTAATTTATATTTTTAATTAAATAAATTAAAATAATTATTATATTTATATGTTAAATTATTCTATTAAAACTAATAATTAGAACTAAATTTTAAAATTTCAATGATTTAAACTAAAATAATATTGTATATTAACATATTTTAAAAAATAATATAAAAAAATTAATTTATTTAATTATTTTAATTTAAAAAATTGACTTGTCAAGTTTACGTTCGGATTATACCAGAACATACTGATGAATTAAAAATTCAAACCCAACCCGTCTTGTTGGGTTGGTGCATAAGCCACAGACTCATTTTGATACCCCTACAAAAATACAATATGAATCTTACTATATTATGCTTGTGTTCTTTGTGCATAGAGTAGGATAGTCCATTCAACATATTTTCTTTAAATACATAGGTTTGTGATTTTGATTTAAGTGAAAACCTTTAAGATTCACTTACACATGAAATAACAATATCATGGTTTGTTGAACGATAAATAAATAAAAAATGTATTAACAACTATTTTTTGACAACTTTTTGATAATGATTTAACAGTTTGTGATTGGTCTGTTTTAAATATACAAACCAATAAAATAATGACACATAATTTATTGTTTAAAAATTGTTAAAAAAAGTTGTTAAAATATCATTATCCTAAACAAATGTAAGCCAATGTTACGAGTATATCATTATCCTGAATATTAAGAATAAATTAGTAATGATGTACAACATGTCATGTGCAAAAAATCAATCAACAAAATTAAAGATCTGTTGTTGAAAAGATTGCTACTTCCCAACTTCGGCAAACCCTATGTCACACAAGATTAAATTAAATGGAAGATTGTGTGATTATGAGGAGTTCTAAGCTCTTCCACTACTTTGTCCTCGTGTATTTATTGTTTATTCATTTTATCATTTACACTTAATGAAATTGTTCCTTTGGTGTATATCCTCTGCACTATTATAATTGATATGATATTCTTAAATATTAAAATATTGTTTATTTGTTTAAGTTATATATCTTAATATTTTAATTTTTAACTATTTTCTTTATAATTATATTTAGATAATTAAGTTAACATTTCAATTTCACTGTTTGGTTTGGTACTAATTCATTGTTTTTAATTTATTGTCGTTATTCTTCAATCTCATGCACATGCTTATATTAACGCATTCAAAAAATTAGAAATAGTTAAAGTATGGAAATCATACATAAATATGCATTATAAATATTCAAAGTATAATTAAATGTTACATAAATAAGCATTAAAAAATAAAGATATATAACAATGTCCTTTAAAGAATTTGAAGCTCGTCCATGTATATGACAAGAACCTTTACTCGTACTAGCCTCGTACTCCTCAACGGATCTACGAGCAACCTGTAGTGTCTCAATAGTACGCTGATAAGCTACACTGCCCTCTACGATGTCTTGACAGGTTAACATGCTCTGCAGCATCCTGATCACACGCCTCATACCACCCTAAAATGAATATAACAAAATAAATAAATTAACTATGTAAACATCAAATGATATAATAAATAATCACACTTAGTTTCATTACATACCAACAATCCATATTTTGGCGACTACGACGAACTGGGGGCACCAGGATGTCATCCGGAAGGTGTCGCTTCATGCAGGATGCATTATTGGGTCGGTCATCGTCGTCAGATGGAGTGACGTACGGGTGGAACACCTGTCTAAACCACACTAGGTATCCATCAACACATACATAGGGGTTCTGAGCTTCAATGACACCAATAATGGCATGTTCTACATACCTCAACCAATTTAGATCAATCATAGAAATGTTTGGTATCAGAAGGCTCTCAGGCGAATGTGGTATGATCTGCTGAAAATTGAACTGAAGCAACACGCGTTCAGGCAGATGTCGGTGAATCATGTTGCTTAGTCGGATCCATCTTGAAAACATAGATATCGCCATGAATGGACAAGTATGTCTGTGCGAAATGTAAGGATGTCAGATGACCGCATCATAAGTGAGCCCATCTAGATATGCCCACCCCTTCGTATGACTCCAACCCTGCCTCAGAGGTATATATCGTGAATCCCGTGGATCGAGATTTGTGTACCTATTTGAGACTTGTCTCCTTCCCATGTCAGGAAGGTGCTCATATATCCAACTCTACAAAAAACATTACTTAAATTGTTTTATACTTTCCTAAAATATATTAAAAAATTTTGGTTAAACTAAAATTTACCTGTAGAAGAGTGGAATATCTAGCTATCTGCCTGATACCAGTGAAGTTGGAATCTCCTAGCTGCTCATAAGTATGTGTCAGTGCAGTTGCTCCCCAGGCATATCTCGGACAGGCATTCAAGTCTAGCAACAGAAGGAGGTACGAGACCCGAATCAATGTCCCACTTTTATTAGTAAAAATTGTGCATCAAAGCAGATGCAACAAGTATGCCCGAGCAGCACACTCCCAAAGCTCCTGCTATATGTAATCCTGGTAGACCTCGCAGAGCCAGCTCAGCCTAACTTTTGGATCACGTGACTGCCTCATCTCGATTGAAGCTTTGGCGCGGTTGACACCAAGCAAGTCCATAAGATGAGACTGAGCCTCATCGTACTCTAGCTCCTCCACCTCACAAATTTGCCCCATGATAAGTAGGTAGAGGAGATTGTGAACATCATCTAATGTGACACTCATCTTACCTACCAAGAGGTGGAAAGTATTCGTCTCTAGGTGCCACCTCTCCGCAAGTGAAACGATCAATATTGGCATACTCGTAGGATAGGTTGAGTAAGGAAGTCAACCCCGACATGGAGATATAAGGCTCAATAGCCTCATAATACATTCCAAAATGTTTTAATTTTTTACCATGGGACATCACTTTAATCTCCCTTTTGTCCTACATAAAAACACATAATTATATTACAAAAAAAAAAACAATTAATCAAAAATTAACATTTAGGTTGATGACTAACTTGGCCTTGCCATATGGCAAATGCAACATGTTGTGTATAATGTGTAAGCAAGGAGGTGTCAGATGGACCTCCTAGAAATCCAACATCTTCAACTTCATGTTCGTCTTCATCTTCTTCCTCGTTATAGTCATCATGCTCTTGAACATCCTAATGCTTATCATAGTCGTCCTCACGATGTCCCTGCTGTATAAACTCCTGGTCCTCATAATCATGCTCATCAATGAAGCTCACACAATATTTCTCTACGCGTCTTCTACGCAGGTCATCTCCTTTCATCACCACAAGAGGATGAAGCATCGCCACGATAAGATGATGCACCTATAATTCTAACCAATTATATTATTAACATATTATATAGAAGAAAAATAAATAATTATATAATACAAAATTTTAAAATTAATAATAAAATAATAAATAAATAAATAAAAACAAAAAATTACTTAAACAATTACAAATAAAAAATAATAATATGTAAGAAAATAAAATTTACAGATAATAATAATTATTTAATTAAGTAAATAATTTAATAAAAATTATAAATTCATAAACAACAATAAAAAAATTAACTAAAATTATATACATAATAAATAATACAAAAAGAAATAATTTTTTTTTAAAAAAATTTAACAATTTCAAAAATATTTAACAAACAAATAAAAACAATTCAAAAATATATTTTACAAAAAAAAAAGTGTTAAAAAAAGAAATAAAAAAATGTAATACATAATAAAAATATTCTAAAAATTTAAAATTGAATAAAATTATAAACTCATAAACAAAAATAAAAAAATTTAATAAAATTACATACATAATAAATAATATATAAAAATTTACAAAAAAAAAAAAAACAATTTGAAAAAAATTTAGCAAACAAAACGAATTAAAAATATAATCTGAAAATATATTAAACCTAACGCAATAAACAAACACAACTAAAATGCACTAAAAGGTGGCGATAAACAACAATCGCATATCGAACTACGGTTCGCCGTAATCGCAAAACGAAATGTATTTCGCCATAGTCGCATATCGAACTACGAACAATCCAGGACCAGAACCGCACTTGCTAATGCGTCGGCCATGCACCTCCGAAAACCAATCGCAGATCCACCTGTGGTTGCCATTAGCCGCAAATCTAACTGCGGCGCCACCAGATCCGCACTTCGTAGTGTGGCGACTATTAACCGCAGTTCCTTTTGAGGTTAACCCTGCATCTCCCCTACTTCCAATGCCCAAAACAATTCAAGCAGCGAAAATATATGACCAGTAACACATATCAAGCAACGAAAAAATATGCAGATCAACCATATTAACATATATTCATCATACGAGCATTTTTTTCCCACACCCGCAACATCAACAAGATCAAGCAGAAATAAAAATAACTAACCTGGACGCCAGAAAAAAGTTGATATGTTTGTGAGAAGAAGATTTGCTACACAGCTAACCACGATACAATGTACAAACGAGCAACAGAGAGGAAGGGAAGGAATACCGCAACACGTTCAAAAATGGTAAAAAAGAGGGAGGGGGGGAGGAGGGGAAGACAACGAGAGGGAGAAAGAAGAAATAATAAAGGGTGTGTAGGGTTTGGTTCCGGGTGCTGACATACAGTCCGGACAGTGTCATTAGTGGTCGGTTATTATGCTTATATGTTCGGTTTTTGGTTGAGATACTTGTATGATGATTTTGTGATTGTATATGTTGTTTGAAGTTATTTATTTTTCTCTGAAATGATATGTTTTGATATTCTTAATTAAATTACATAAGCTTACCCTTCTTTCCTGTTTGTCTGTCCTTATTGACTGTTCTATCGTTCTCTTCACTGCAATGATCATTCTTTGGAATGTGAGCAGAAAGTGTTGAAGACTCTTTGGATGAAGCGTTGCAAAGTGAACAGCCAGAAGATAGTGTAGGACCGTCCGATCCTTAGTTTAATTTTTAAACTGTGTAGATAACCGTTCAACCTTATTATTCTTTTGTATGGTCGTTCGATATAATACCTTTTGTAACACCGTTTAGTCTAAATAAACTCTAGAACCATTCGGTTAAACTTGTATATTTTGTTTTGTTTTCTTCAACTCATGCTCGGTCTTAAATTACTGGGATATTTTATATACATATCCCAAAATATCCCTACTCTGTAATTATGTTATTATGCTGTTCTATCATATTATTACTGATAACTCCTGTATATATTTATAGTTTTCAATCTATATTTATTGGAATGTTACAATTTGAAATTCAAAACTTATTATATTTAATTTTATTAATTTTTGAATTTATAAACATTTAACTATTTTTATGCATTATAACTTCATAACTCTTCAAATATATCATGCATATTTCTATTTTCATGTAAAAAATTATTTTATTTTTCTTCTATGAATATTTGAGTTTATAAATTTTTATGAATTTATTCATAGTGTGAGGAAGTTTTATTTAGATTTGAGTGGTTTAAAATGAAGAGACGTGTATGTAAGTAAAGAAAATTAATTTTGTATTTATTTTACTATTTTTTGAGTTATTATTCTTAACTCTATGTTTTTTTTTCTTCTAATTTTTTAAGAATTTAATTTAAATTACGTTTTTTTTTCTTTCAAACCAATATCTTTTCGCTTTTGATTTTTATTTTACTTTGTAAATTCAACTATTTCACACTATCAATGTATAGAACTTGTTCTTAGTGATAAAAGCTTTTCACCTGATTTAAGCAACAAGATTACTTTTTTTTTTTTTCAACCCACATATTAAAAGTGTCGATTTTAATGTCAAGGCACAATTTATTCTGTAATTAATTTAAAGTAACAACCACTCAGTATAATTAATTTCTTTTTCAACGCCACGTATTAAAAGTGTGGGTTTTAATATCAAGGCTCAATTTAATTCATAGGATATGCTAACTCTCTTTAATTTAGGAAACTCTTTTCAAAGCTTCTCAATTTAATATATCTTATTGCATATGTTTTGTTAACATTCTAAAAAAATAGTTTGAAGATATTCATATTTACAGTAGTTGAAAATTACTTTTTTCTACAGAATTACTATTTTACATTTTAGTGTAAGAAGACAGATCTAACCTACTAGAAAACAAGACGTACAACACAATCTATACACTATTTTTTTAAGAGAAGAAAATCGAAGAAATAATATAGTTTTAATTTATTGTTCTTCGCTATAAAAATATTGATAAAAACATTTAATATTTTATCACTTTATGATAAATATTTGAAAATAAAATATTCTTTCAATCTATCGATTAACATATTTAAAATAAAATAAGTTTGAAGTAAATTCAATGGTCGAAACTATTTTTTACTACAAAAGTAATTACAAATATCATTAACAGTACTTGAAAAATACATATATTCAAAAATATGTTTCATAGTTCGAAATTTATTCTTTTTTGTAATATCTCTATTAGATAGTAATACTCGAAAGAAGTTTCTTCAACCGACACGTTACTTAAAATATTTACTAAAAATGAGCGTGTAATAAATATTAAACTGCAGTAAATAAAATAATAATAATAATAAAGACACATATGACACTTAAAAGTGATGATAGTCCAGAAAATTTGTGAGTTGAGATTTTGAGGATAAATCTTATGCTGGTAAAGAATCTCTTCTAAAAGATTAAACTTTTAGAGTAAGAGACAAAGGAATTTGTGACAAGGAAAAAGATTTTGTGCCCTTGCTTCACAGAGGTGCTGTTCGTGGTCTTCCTTGAGAGAGGTCCTCTTTGTTCACAGAGCCTCCGTCATCGTGAGTGTGAGTGTGAGTGTGAGTGTTCCCATCAGAGTGCTTTTTCGTTCAGTGCCATCCGTCTCCGTCTTCGTTGGCGGACAGTGGTAAGTTTTTCCCCTATTAAAATGGGCCTTGCACGCTTCGGCCCAATCCATTCTTGGCTCAGAGAATGCAAGTAAAGAAGCTTCTCGTCAGCGTACGTGGCAGACTTCAATAAAGGGACAGACCAAGAGAGAGAAAAGAGCGAGGCGTTGTGTCTGGAGATCGAGAGAGAAAGGCGATCAGCACCGTCGATCTCCGTCGTGCACGGCAGCGATGAAGAAGATGCAGAAGGGAAAAATGACGGTGATGATGAGAATGGTAAGAAAAACAACTTCTTTTCTTATTTCAGTAATACTGTTGTACATTCTGTATTTTTCTTTTCTTAAAACAAAAGGGGGAAGGGAAACTCTATATATAGAGTTACAAAGGGGAAACGAAAAAGCGAAAGACAAACACAAAACAAACAAACTGTCCTAAAGACAGTGAGGAGAATCGTAAGATTCTCAACATCCCCAATTTCTGGAATAAAGTGAGTGGAATTTGTGATTATTGTCTCAAACCTAGGGAAAACTGTCAAACATCAGGAAAAAGGTTCGTGCTTCCACTAGAAATTTGAGAAGCTCAAACCCGGTGTTGAGGAGGTGGAGGATGTGGTGGCGCTAATACTTCTCCGGTGAAGGTCAAAGACAGTTGTGATTGTCCTAAAGGTTACATTTTTAAAATCGTACATTATAAGATTGTAACATAATTGGATGCATTGTTTAGAATTGGTATTGGTTATTGGATTCATTTTCTTAGGATGCGAGTGAGATTCATAGTATCTATCATTTGGTTGTTAGAATGTGAGTGAGATTGTGAAAAGTCAGCAAATCTTATATATAGTAAAAGTTTTTAGTATTATGGGATAGCCGCGTAGTAGACGTATGATTATCCTTTAGATTGCATATCGAGACCAAAAAATTGGATTCATATTCTCCAAATAATGCTGCAGCCAGATTGTGATCTTGTGTCCACTTTTTTTTTTTTTTTTTGTTTGAATGTTTACACGTTAAAACTTGCTTTAATAAAATATATTCTGGGAATGATTTCTTCATGTAAAATACTAAGTTAACATGAAGAAATTGTGAATGGGCCAAATAGGAGTCTGCACTTGATTGGATTTATATCAAGTAAGGGAGATGTATAGTCCAAAAAGTTTAAAATCAATTGAACTCAACCCTTTTATGTTTATGTACACTTTTTTTCTTTGTTAAATGTGGAATTTTATAGTTCTCCAACACAACTTTTTTTATTTAGTTTTNGTTGTATCGGTACATGTTCAAACTTGTCTTAATAAAATAGATTCTNTAAATGATTTATTGATGTAAAATACTAAGTTAACATGGCCCTACCAGATCTTCTTAAGTTTGGTCAACTAAGCGTGTTTGGCCCTCATAAATTCTTCTTTTTCTCTATAAATAGTTCAGATTTGCATTGACAAATGATTACCATGTTTGGCTCACTATGAATATTCAGTTTTCTCTGCCAGGTTGAGGTGTGATTTCCTTTTCTCTGCATCTTATTTCATGGAGAAAATGAGAGAGAATATTTCAGAAACTTGGCTAGTTTTGATCTCAGTGATATTGGTCACGGCCATATTTGCAAAAATAATTCTATTCAAGTTAGGGAAGGAAGATAAAAGAAAATGCATCCAATTAATGTTTATTGAGTCCTTTAACAAAGTGTAAAATTTAGAATGAAATTGAATGGATAGAAAATAGCTTGATATAAAGATTGAATTGGGTGCCCTGAAAGACTTAATGAAGTGATATAAGTTGTCTTGATCATGTCGGCCACGGTTCATATGTACTAGCATGGCATGTATCATTACTACTATATATGTTTAGAATCATTACAGCAATGTTCATAAAAGAATCAAAAGTAAAAATAATGGAACCATACGAAGTTCAAAAAGAGTGTATATACATACCATGTTCTAGTTAAAAGAGTGAAAAATTTAAAAGAGTGTATATACTCATTGAAGGTTATGTTCTACCAAAGAACATCTTTTTTATTTTAGGTTGCCAATAATACTCTAAGATAGAAGACAAATACATTAAGACATTTTCCAGTTACCATATATGGCCTAAATTTCCTTACTCTTTGCCGCCTGCATTCTTGCTTTTTCTTCTCTGTGTCCTCAAATAATTCCAAAGAGCCAAATTAACAACGAATAAACACAATCATACTTTTAAAATCTAGGAAAAAGTCAAAGTGTGTCACATCACCACATCACCAACTCTATTCCGTGAAGCTAAGGATAGAACCATGTTAGTCACTCCTTCCACACAAAATCTACAAATTAGGCATTGTTTTAGACATATTTTGTGTAAGCACTTGGACTGAGTTTTTCTTTCTGTGGAGGTGGTTGAGGAGTAACGTGTTAGGAACTTCTAAGCTATGGCTGTTGCTTCCCTAGTACTAGTATGAAAGGCAATATGTTGTTTTAGGCACATTGACAAATGTACCCTCTCAAGTATTAGTTAAGTTGACTTTTTTTTTTTTTTAATTTTGCCTTTTTGAATGTGCTTGTTATGTTTGACAGTTTAGTACTGTTAGTGGAAATCATTTCTCACATATCTCTTTTAATGTGTTATTGGCATTTATGATCTGATAGTTGATGAAATGGTCATATCACAATATTTATATGTATAAAAAATTAAGTAATGGAACTATAAGACTACCAATTTTTATCTGAACTATAACACCAAATTCACTGTGCAAACAGATTTCTAATGGCAAAATACACTTGCACAAATGTTAATAATGCACTGAAACAAGTAGATGCTTGTAATTGCCAAAATGCAGACAAATTTGATGAAAGAAGCACTAGAATGTAGAATTCAGTGGAATCAAATTAGGCAGCACAGTTAAAAGCTTAAGGAAGTCCTATTGCAGTAGATCTAGCTACAAAACAATAGGTAGGAGATGTTTAATGACTTGAGACCAAACAAAGACATCAAGCACGATGCATAACTTGACTGAAAACAGTTACAACATACTAAACCAGATTTTTTATGAACTAAACTATTGATTTTGCAATTCTGTGATTAACATGAGCTGTAAACACTTGAGACATGTTTAATATCATAAAAGAAACTTGTCTCATGCTGAACATAATCAAACACAAGCTGAACTCAAGGTTGAAAGACTCCATTAATGACACAGAACCTTAGGTATAACAGAACATTACAGCTGAAGAAATGGCCCCTGCAGCTTTGACAATTTCCTATTCACCTCCAATTTCTTTTTGCACTCCTCTTCCTAAAAATGGTAACTCCAATAATAAGAACTATGAAGTTCCTCCAATGATTAAGAAGTGTGACCTGCAAACTGCACCACATTTCTTAGAAGCAGCTCTAATTGTTACAAATAAACACTCATTTGCAGATTCAACACTACAGTAGTACTGAGTGTAAAGGAAACACCAATTGTGCTTGAATCAGTTTTGACGTGCAAATTGGCCTTGTATAATAACTATTTTTCTGATTTTCCATTGTGTACACAATTGCATCATGAGAACCTTTCCAACAAGTTTAATTATGCTTTTCAGATTTGCCTTTTTCTGAATTAGCAACTCATACACCTTGATTAATAACTTCTGTGGAAGCATTTAGACTGCATTGCCATTGCATCAATTATGGTCTAAGTATTTTGTTCTGGTTTTGTTGTCTATTTGCAGATATTTCCTATCACAAGAGAGTGGAGCAGCCATTGCTCTGCTGTCCGACCAGTCAATTTGGTATTGTTTATTGGTTAATTTTGTACCAACTTAGGTATGATTGTTTATTTGGTTTTGTTGTCTATTTGCAGATATTGTTTCCTTCCTTAGGGTCATGTATAAAATTACAGACCACACTACCAACATAGGCAGATAGAAGATCGGTATATACAACTTGCTACATAGGATACCTTATAGATATCTTCCTTTCCTCAAGGCAATTGCATGATTTCTGTAACTTTTTTCAATTTTATTTTCACGGGCATCTACCTCTGGGTTAACACATTAAGCTCTTAATTAACTATTTAATATCCTAATTGTACTAACCATACCATTCCTCATTCTTATACGTACATGTGATTGTCCTAAATTTTTATATACTTTCCTGATTAGAAAATATTTTATTTAAGAAATTAAATGATATCAATAAACTATTAAAACTAAATTTAGTACCTCAAAGGTTTTGTCAACCGTGGCACTTTTCCCTTTCCTTCTTTGCCGCATACTTCTGATTTCAACTTCGGTGTCACCACACCGAGCAAGTCTGAGATTTGAGAATCTTCCAGAAGGCCGAGGATGAGTTGGTCGACGTCCAGGTGCGTGTTGCGCGTCTTCTTGAACAACTGCGCTTTGTTGATGACTTTGATGAGGTTCGGGTTGGGCGGAACCACGTCTGGAAGATGAGATTGCGATGACAACTTTTTCAGGGCTTGGTTGAACACTCTTTCCGCTGCGCCGGTCGATTCCTTTCCCGCCGTATTGGATAGAGCTTGGGAGAAGATTCACTCCTTGTCGGAGAGTAGAGGGTAGGCGAGATGGAGAGGTGTGTACTGCGCGTGGCCACTCCTCACTGTTGTCTTGTGAGCACTCTTGAGAGCCTCGTTTGTCTTGTCCGTACACTCGTCGGGATTTATCATTTCGCCGTGAAAATGTGGAGAAAGGAGAGAACTTGAATCGGGAGTTTTGATGTATATGAAGCGGAAGAATGACTACTATACGAAGCGGAAACGACGACCGCAAATAAAAGAAAAAAAAGTACCGTTGCTCAGCAAATAAACATTGGCGCGGATGCGTCTGCTCGCATCCGCGCCAATGTTTATTTGCTGAGCAACGATACTTTTTTTTTTTTCTTTTATTTTGCGGTCGTCGTTTCCGCTTCGTATAGTAGTCATTCTTCCGCTTCATATACATCAAAACTCCCTATTCAAGTTCTTTTTTCCACATTTTCACGGCGAAATGATAAATCCCGACGAGTGTACGCACAAGACAAACGAGGCTCTCAAGAGTGTTCACAAGACAGCGGTGAGGAGTGGCCACGCGAAGTACACACCTCTCCATCTCGCCTACACTCTACTCTGTGACAAGGAGGGAATCTTCTCCCAAGCTATATCTAATACGGCGGGAAAGGAATCGACCGGCGCAGCGGAAAGAGTGTTCAACTAAGCCTTGAAAAAGTTGTCATCGCAATCTCATCTTCCGGAAGTGGTTCCGCCCAGCCCGAGCCTCATCAAAGTCATCAACAAAACGCAGTTGTTCAAAAAGACACGCACCTGGACGTCGACCAGCTCATCCTCGGCCTTCTGGAAAATTCTCAGATCTCAGACTTGCTCGGTGTGGTGACATCGAAGTTGAAATCAGAAGTCCGCATCAAAGAAGGAAGGAAAGGGAAAAGTGACACGGGTACAAAATCTTTGAGGTACTAAATTTAGTTTTAATAGTTTATTGAAATCATTTAATTTCTTAAATAAAATATTTTCTAATTTTAGGACACTCACATGTACGTATAAGAATGAGGGATAGTTAATACAATTAGGATATTAAATATAGTTAATACAATTAGGATATTAAATATAATTAATACAATTAGGATATTAAATAGTTAATTAAGGGCTTAATGTGTTAACCAAGAGGTAGGTGCCCGTGAAAATAAAATTGAAAAAAGTTACAGAAATTATGCAATTGCCTTGAGGAAAGAAAGATATCTATAAGGTATCCTATGTAGCAAGTTGTATATACCGATCTTCTATCTGCCTATGTTGGTAGTGTGGTATGTAATTTTATACATGACCCTAAGGAAGGAAACAATAGCCAGTTCCTCCAATATTTGAAGGCAAGTTTAGGGAGTCGACGATAGGAAAGTCACTTCTATATATTGTAACTAGATGTTCAACCTAGAGCACAAGCAAAATTTAGAGCTATGCAACCCAACATGTGTGGAGGATTATAGATGAAGATTATTCTTGTTGACCTCAAAGTAAAGTATTAGAGGCAGAAAATGAGCCTTTGCGACAACAGTTCAACTATTAGAATTGTCCATAATCCAACTCAACAGGACAGGACAGGAGAAAACAAAGAGAGATTGACAAACTTTGTTCAAGAAAAGTTAGACAGTGGTGGTCCTTTAGCTACTACAAATGTTCTTACGAGGCTCCAACTAGTAAAAGTCTTCACCAAGGTGCTTTCATAGCTTATTTCACTAATTTAAGACTCATGCACATCCTGTATAATGTTGCATTAATAATTTATCATGTTTACAGCTGCTAAATCTAAATTGGCTTAATTTTGCACACAATCGTCTTAATTGGCTACAGCGTTTACAGTCAACCAACAATCATAAGTTAAAGAAATTTATTCAATTATCATTCTATTTTCCTCGGTTCTAGTTTAATTATTTACACTTGATCATTCATAATAGAGAACAAAATTTGCCAGGTAGCAGGAAAACAATCACTTAGTTCTGTCAGAAAAGTGTGATAGAGATAATCTAACTCTTATTTATCAGCGTTAGCATTCATAAGATCGACTTGGTAACAATAAATAGTACCAAAATTAAAAAATTACAGGTGTAAAAAGAAATATGAATTCCGGAAGAGATAAAAGAGTACAAGGTTAAAAAGACATTTCCCGTCCTCCCCTTCACACTTGATAAAGTGCAACCCCCTTGAAGAGATGAGCAGCAACAAATATAGGAGATTACCAGACAGAGGATTTGTTGGTGAATAAGTTAGTTTCTTCATTCAGATATGCAGCTAGGTGCTTCCCTATATCATATCCTGTTATGTTTTTGGTTGAATATTGAAGTAAAGTCTTTGGTCTTAGAAATTAGAAATTGGAAATTTACTTGGTGCATTTTCCAGTCAACTTAGATCTACAAGGAAAAGTATCACTTCTTGTATGCTTGTTATTTGTTGCTGGTTAAAATGTTTTCAATAATAGAAGAAACATAGAGAAACAAAAGGAACAATAAAAAACAAAACACACGCCGTATAATTTCTGAGCACAGTAATCACTCTTCCAAATCTTCTTTCTTGTTATATTTACAGTCATGTATTCTTAAGAAAAAATCATTATAGGCATGACAAGTTCTAAAGATTTTCTCAAGTTCCATGCTTCTTATGTCCTCCATTATCTAATACAGTATCACAGTCTCATACACTTCCCTCATTCATTCAAACTCACATTGTATATATCTCTTAGTTTTCAGGCTTTGAATACCTATGGAAAAGACCTTGTGGAACAAGCCGGGAAGCTCAACCCAGTTATTGGAAGGGACGGGGAAACAAAAAGAGTTATGAATACTTTATCTAGAATTATGAAAAACAATGCACTTTTGATTGGTGAACCAGGGAAAAACTGCTGTGGTTGAAGGATTGGCTTAGAGGATCGCTAAAGGGGATGTTCCTAAGAGTCTTGAAAATGTTAGGCTCATTGAAGTGAAGATCGGTGCGTTGGTTGGGGGTACACGAGGAGAGTTTGAGGAGCGGTTTAATGCAATTTTGGAGGAAGTGAAAGAGGCCGAAGGGAAAGTTATTCTTTTCTTTGATGAGATTCATGTGATTTTTGGGGTTGGAAAAGGTCAGGGTCCAATGGATGCTGCTCATTTTCTTAAGCCTCTGCTTGCGCGGGGTGAATTGAAGTGCATTGGCACCACTACGAATGGAGAATATAAGAAGTATATAGAGAAGGATCCAGCTTTTGATAGAAGGTTTATAAAGATACACGTGACAGAACCAAGTGTTGATTATAGTGTAACTATACTTCGTGGTTTGAAAGAAAGATTCGAAGGTGGCTATGGTGTAAGGATTCTTGATCGTACTTTGGTTGTTGCGGCTCAATTGTCTAGTCGCTACATCACTGGTATATGCTGCTCTATTTTAGTGTATTCTTTAATTGGCAATGCAGTATATTAGTTTTGATTGGAATTGTAAGTTTTAGTCCTCGTGAAAAGTTTAGTCTCCATATTGTTTTGGTTTCCATTGAAAGAAAGCATTTGGCTTTAGACGTTATATGTTTAAATAAGTTATTGAAATGAATAATTTCGGTTGTGTATGTAGTTGTCTTCCAGACAAGGCAATTGATTTAGTTGATGAGGCTTGTGCGAATGTAAGAGGCCTACTCGATAGTCAGACAAAGGAAATTGACAACCTTAGAGAGAAAAAAATGAACTTAGAAGTGGAACTTACTGCTCTGGAGAAAGAGAAAGAGAAAGACAATGTCAGTAAAGCTCGTTTAATAAATGTAAGTGTTGATTATCTTACTATGCTAATTGGCTGTCCTTGAAATTAAGATTACGTTTTACAACCGTTATAATTTTATTTTTATGTTTAGATGCGGATAGAGCTTGATGACGTGACAGGTAAGCTTGAACATTTGATGATGAAGGAAAGAAACAAAAAGGACAAGATAGAAAAGATTCGAACACTAAAGCAAGAAAAAGATGATATTGAGGTGAACTTAACTGTTCTAGAGGATGAGAAGCCTCCTGATCTTGACACAGTTGTGGAAGTGGAGCGTGCAGCGATTCGGGGACTGGAATCTGCAATTCAAGAGGTTGAAGGGAACACTGACGAAAATCTAATGTTGTCAGAAACAGTTGGACCTGAAGAAGTTGCTAAGGTCGTTAGCAACTCGACAGGCATACCAGTGACTAGACTCGGGCAAGAGGATAAAACAGGTTGATAAGTCTTGCTGACAGATTGCACGAGAGAGTTGTAGGGCAAGATCAAGGCGTTAAATCTGTAGCAGAGGCTATGATAAAATCAAGAGCCGGGGTTGGGAGACGTCAACAACCAACGGGCTCCTTCCTGTTCTTGGGTCCAACTGGTGTTGGGAAAATGGAGTTTGCAAAGGCTCTCGCTGAGGAACTGTTTGATAATGAAAATCAAAATCAGTTGGTTAGACTTGATATGTCAGAATATGCTGAGCGCCATTCTATTTTCCATTTAGTTGGTGCACTACCTGGGTAAGTGGATTGACTATTTTCCCTTTTCAGCTTACTGTGATTTTTGGGTATGAAGTACGATGACTAACCTAGATGGTGGTAACTGAAGCAGTAAGGCTAAGACTTTACTGTGTGGTACTGTTTGATGAAGTAGAAAAGGCACACAAATCCGTGTGTAACATTCTTCTTCAAGTCTTGGGTGATGGAAGGTTAACTGATAGCCATGTAGCCATGGCCGCACTGTGGACTTTAGAAACACAGTCATTATCATGACATCTAATCTTGGGGCAGAACACCTCTTTACAGGCTTCAATGCAAGCTCGTGATAAAGTAATGGAAGAGGTATATTTCTTGGCACAATATTTATTACAAATGACTGAGTTTTTTGTGTGTTTTCTTTGTTGTGACTCATGACTTATGAATATATTTTCAACAGGTAAAAAAATATTTTAAGCCAGAACTGGTGAACTGGCTTGATAAAATTATTGTATTTGATCCTCTTTCGCACGAGCAACTAAGGAAGGTTGCAAGGTTACATATGAAGAAAATTGCTTCTAGTCTTGCTGAGAGGGGAATTACATTTACATTAACTGAAGCAGTTATTGACTATAGCGTTAATGAGAGTTATGATCCGGTTGGTATCATTATCATGATGATATTGTAATTGTTTACTGCACAACAGAGGCTGTGAGTACTTAATAAGGTTTGTGTTATGTTTCAGGTTTATGGTGTCAGACCAATTAAGAGGTGGCTTGACGAAAAGGTTGAGACGGAGCTTGCTATGATGCTTTTGAAGGAAGAAATTGTTGAGAACTCGATAGTTTACATTGATGTTGGTCCTGCAGGTAGCGAGCTCATCTACCGGATGGAAAAGAATGGAGGGTCGGTTAATGCTTCCGAAGCATAATACTATGAGTATACTTTTGGTTCCTTTGAACAACTTTCCGTAGTAATAGAAAGAAATACCAGTTCCTTAGTAACTAATATCAAACCAATATCTTTTCGCTTTTGACTTTTTATTTTACTTTGTAAATTCAACTAAAAAATAGTTCCTTATTGCATATGCTTTGTTAACATTCTAAAAAAATAGTTTCAAAATAGTCCCTAAAATATGTTAAAAACCCGAATTCATATTTACAGTAGTTGAAAATTACTTTTTTCTACATAATTACAATTTTACATTTTAGCGCAAGAAGACGGTTCTAACCTATTAGAAAACAAGACGTACAACACAATCTATACACTTTTTTTTAAAAGAAGAAAATCGAAGAATATAGTTTTAATTTATTGTTCTTTGCTATAAAAATATTGATAAAAACATTTAATATTTTATCACGTTATAATAAATATTTGAAAATAAAATATTCTATCACTTTAATTCGTTAATAAATAAATTAAGTTAGGTTAATTCACTAAGTGATCAATTTGTGGTAGATGGAATAGATTACTCGTTTTGACATAATATAGAAGATTAATCTTTTTAATTATTTTAATTTTATTTTTAATTAAAAAAATTGGTTTGCCAATTTCACGATTTAGACAAATCAAATTATCCTTACATTTTATTTTGATAGGATAGGATAGCTTATCGATTATAATCCATTTTGACATTCTTACATAAATACAATGTAGAAGTCTCACTCTATTATCCTTATGTTATTTGTGCATAAAGAAAAAGAAATCCATTCAATGTATTTTCTTTGACTATGGAGGTTTACTTGTGATTTTGATCTAAGGGAATTTTATCTACATTTTTGCATATTTCATTTTTACAATTACCAATTTTTTCCAAAACATACACAACAAAGATTTTACACATTCAAAATCATAAATCTTGATAACAGACCACGCCTTCAATACAAAAAATTATGCTAAAGTCGTCATGCATAAGATCTATTTCAGTTCAACAACAATTACACCGAAGTCATCACCCCTCAACACGACTTTAATGTTTATGATTTTTTGGAAGAAGTCGTCTAACCCTTACATGACTTTGTTCAAGTGTACGATTAACTATAGTTCACATTAATTGAAGTTTGTATTTGACCTTTACAACTTCAACACCAACACAACTTTAGTACTACAAATCAGAAATCGTCGAAGGTGATGATGACTTTTTCACAATGAAATTTTCAAATGATATTGATCCAAATTTGTAAATAAATCGAGAATTGTGACACCATAAAATGTTAATAACTTAATTATTTAATTGAATATTATTATGTTTATAATATTTATAGTTTATTATTTACTTTTTGCTGTGAATTTAAATATTTTGCTCCTACAAATAAATTATCTAAATTTCCATGAAAAAAATAGATTGAATTATTCTTAGCATTGATTTAAATACTCTAATGTATAAATTAATATTTCAACGAGAAAATAATTAACTAAATTTTTTCATAACTAGGTATTATTTTGATATCATTTTAAACGACATAGTAATTTCATAATTTTTTTAATGATTAAAAAGTAAAAAACTTCTTCCATACCTACTACCTATAATTTATGAATATGAAGAAATGGGTCTATTTTAAGTCAAATTTATTATTTATATTTTTAAGTCAAATTTAAAATTAATTTTATGGTGTATATATAAGTATTTTAATCATAAGTTCAATATCTGAAGACATAGGTCAATAAAGAAGTCAAAACCTACAAGCATCAGTACGAGTAATTTGTATCCAAAAAAACGCGAAAGACAAAAAAAGAACTAGAAACGTTTATGTATTCCGTACAAACGGCACACAGCAAAGCCAACGCATTGTTTAGACAACGAGAAATGTCAACGAAAGACTGACGCCGTTGGATCCATTAGTTCATTCAAAACTTCAGAGTTCAAAGCTCAAACCCAAACCGTTTTTTCTTTAATTTCAAAAATTCCTCAACTTGGGTTTCCCTCCTCTCCGACAGTGCTAGGGTTTCACTCTTCATTCTAGCCTTGAACCTTCGTTCTGCAAGTAAAATTCAACAAACGCTTAGTAGTTTAAACTAGCGTAGCATGGATTTGGAAGAGGAGCAGGAGTACGAGGAGCAAATGATGGAGGACGAAGAGGACGAGGACGAGATCACGCAGGAAGACGCTTGGGCCGTTATCTCGGCGTACTTCGAAGAGAAAGGCCTCGTTCGTCAGCAGCTCGATTCCTTCGACGAGTTCATCCAAAACACCATGCAGGAAATCGTCGATGAGTCTGCTGACATTGAAATTCGACCCGAGTCTCAGCACAATCCTGGTCACCAATCCGATTTCGCAGAGGTATTTTCCTTCATATTCCTTTTTTTTTTTTCCTTCTGTTCTATTATGCACTGTTTGTTAGGTGATAAGAACCCAGGCACCAGCTTTTAAGGTGGGTTCCCAAGTGCTCGGATGCTTATCTATTGGTATCAGAACTGGTTGTTGGTGTATCAGAAAGGAGTGCCGACAAGGTTTCTTACCAATGAAGAAGTTGACTTAAGTGTCACAGGGTGGAAGGGTTGAGTGAAGTGTCACTCAGTGAAGAAATTGAGTATAGTGACACTAAATGAATAAATTGAGTAAAATGTCACGGAGTTGGGAAGTTGAGTAAAGTGTTACTAAATGAAATGTCCTAGAGTTGAGACGACGTAGGTGGTACTATGATAGAGACATGAATACCATAGAGTGACTTTGTCCGACATTGAGTAGTACGAGATGTTTGGTGTATTGTTTAGAAGGTGTTTGCTTCTCTCTCCTTGATTGCTACGTGTGCTCGGTTCTCTTCCATAAACAACTAGTATTTTAAGGGTGGATTCCGCAAATACTGGAGTGATTATCACTAGGTTACGTTGAATGCCGAAAAATGGGTACTTGGTTCATTTTGCTGCCGTGTAAATACTATCTCACCGTGTTTTAGATGACAGTTTTACCATAGGAACTTAAGCAAGTAGTGCTTTCTTTCATTGACTATTATTTTTTATTCATAAATTAGTTAGGTTAACTACTGTAGAAATTTTTTCTTGCTGTCTTTCACCCATTTTTAAATAGATTCAGGGTTGAGACCTCAATTTGGGTTATGTGAGCACGTAATGAAGTATTAGTGTACTTACTTTTTGTTGGCGACAAACTTGTGATAGTTAACTAGTGTTGCTTATAGAAGATCGTTCTCATCAGAGACCTGTTATCAATTGCTAAGCTTTTTGAAGTCTTTTTGTATGCTAAACATGATTTGCCTACTAAACTTATTAACTATTTCAGTCATTAAGTAAATGGAGAAAAATGAAAAGTAAAAGGGATTGGTGCCATGAATATGAAATTTTCAGATTGTTTCATTAGGTTTAGAATGCTGACAGAACAAACCAGGAAATATTTCTGCCTTTTATCCATGTTAATGATCGTTGTTTTTGATCCTGAGACCTGTATATCTAGCATATTCTTTTCTTAGGTATCCAGTAGGATACTGTAGATGAAATTTTAGACGCATCTCCAAAATTCATGTGTGATTAGATGCGAAGGTAATACTATTTATGAATGCAATTTCCTTGCTGATAAAAAAAAACGATGAATGCAATTTATAAGGATATAGATAACTTTTCCTGTGCCCATATCCTATTAAAATAATTATACATAGTTGTAAGTAGAGATAAGATGATTAGCAATAATGACGAGTTAATTCAAATGAGATTTTTTGCAGACTATTTATAAAATCAGTTTCGGTCAGATTTACTTGAGTAAGCCTATGATGACAGAGTCTGATGGAGAAACGGCCACCTTGTTTCCCAAGGCTGCTAGGTTAAGGAACCTCACGTATTCAGCTCCTCTGTATGTTGATGTCTCTAAGAGGGTTATAAAGAAGGGGCATGATGGTGAAGAGGTCACTGAGACTCAGGATTTCACCAAAGTTTTCATTGGCAAGGTGCCTCTTGATTTGGATAATTTTAATTTTGTTATTCAATGCTCAATGACCTTTTAGTCATTAGTCTTTTTATTTTTGTTATTATTTAATGGTAGGTTCCTATAATGCTTCGGTCTAGTTACTGCACATTATACCAGAATTCAGAGAAGGATTTGACTGAGCTTGGGGAATGCCCGTATGATCAAGGTGGGTATTTCATTATTAATGGGAGTGAGAAAGTTCTAATTGCTCAGGAGAAGATGAGCACCAACCATGTCTATGTCTTTAAGAAGAGGCAGCCAAACAAGTATGCCTATGTGGCTGAAGTTCGGTCCATGGCGGAGTCACAGAACAGACCACCCAGTACTATGTTTGTGCGCATGCTTTCTCGGACTAGTTCCAAAGGGGTAATGTTAATTTTGCAATTTAGGCTTTTTGAGAAGTTTTTTGTGGTTGTGTGTTTTGTGCAACGTCTGAGTTTATGAATTTTACCATTTCAGGGTTCTTCAGGACAATATATACGTGCCACTCTTCCTTATATTCGAACTGAAATTCCCATCATTATTGTGTTTCGAGCATTGGGGTTTGTTGCTGATAAAGATATATTAGAGCATATATGCTATGACTTTTCGGACACTCAAATGATGGAGTTGCTACGTCCTTCTCTGGAAGAAGCGTTTGTAATTCAAAATCAACAGGTGAGTTTGCTAGTTTTAAATATTATTTGCTTGCAGCCACAGTGGTGCTTCTTATCTAGTCTAGAATTTGAAATAATTTAGCGATCGTTATACAGTCCCTTCCATTCCCATTTCAGTCTCTGAATTGTTCTTCACATGTTCGGGAGAGCAGTCTTTTTTTGTTGAAATGTTATTTAATGTTTCTTAGGCTCCCAAAAATATTAAAATTAAAAAAAAGGTCTCTTGGAGTTTTTCTGTTGTTGTAAATGGTGTGTTTAATGGCACAAACGAATCCTTTATTTCTAATCTTTCAAAGTACATTATAGGGAAACCTAATGATGATTAATGATGGATGATGTCCCTAATTATCATTTGTACACATTTCCCTAGTTACTAAGATCTACTCCCCTTAAAGTTGGGCCATATACGTCATATGACCCTAACTTGTTGCCAATGTGGTCAACACAAGATCTTTTTAGGGATTTAGTTAGCATGTTTGCAAGTTGGTTTGTGGAGTTGAAATAGTCAGTAATGATTTTTCCACATGGCACTTTCTCTCTCACGAGATGATGATCAATTTCTCTATGTTTAGTCCACTGATGGAAGATTGGGTTTGATGCAATTTGAATCAAACTTCATTGTCATATATTTGTCTGGTATCTCGTGTACCTCTGTATTTTAACTAATGATGAAGTTACTAAAGCCATTTAATCTTGCATGTTTGGTCGAGTACCAATGAGGTAATTAAGTTTTCCTACTAGACAATGATATATTCTAGAGTCTTTCAATGTCTCAACCTAACTTGGAAGAAGCTTCAAATAAGGATCCATAAGACTATTGCTGAGATGACCATCAAACACACCAGTCTTGGTGAAGATGTCTAAGTCATACTTCCGTTGGCAAATGACAATGCTAGATGAGAATTGTGCAACTTTGATGCCAAGGATGTACGTGAGTGGACTGAAGTCCTTGGTCTGAAACTGTTGTGAAGGTGAGACCTTGAGTTGGAGAATTCCATTAGAGTCATTGCAAACGATAACTATGTCATCAACATATACAATAAGATAGATGCACATGCTAAATGACGAATGAAGCGAATACACCAAGTGATGAACATCACAATGATTCATACCAAACTCAAGCAAGGTTGAACTGAAATGGATGAACCAAGCACATGGAAATTGCTTCAACCCGTAGAGTGATTGGCAAGCATACAAACAAGATGTGAGTCATTGGAGATTGTAAAGTCGAGTGGCTGATCCATGCCCACTTCTTGTAGCTTGTCATGCATAAAGACAATTTTGATGTCCAATTGGTGAGGAGGCCAGTTGTGAATGGAGGCCATGACAAGCAAACACTAGACATAGGTGATTTGGGCCACTAGACAAGCTTTGTAATGATCTATTGTACCATTGGGCGTCATCTTCATTCTAGACCGAGCAACACTTAACAATGGTTTTTTTGGGAGGTGTTAAATATAGTGAAAATTATATATTGAAATTAATCCTTGTGTTCAATACAAACATAGGGTTCTCTATTTATAATAGAAGAAATATGGGCTAAGCCCAAATACAAATGAATATGTAAGAATAAAATAAAATAAAATAAGAGCAATGTTTCCCTAATAAACATATAGGGACTATATTTCCCTAATTAACATAAACACAATATAAACTAAATATAATATCTCTAACACTCCCTCTCAAGTTGGAGCATACAGATTGTATGGACCAAGTTTGGAATAAATAAACTCAATTTGAAATATATGATCGGTCTTCAAGAGTGTGCAGCAAACAGATGCGCAATCACATGTCGACAAACAACTAACAGCAATTTATGGACAGTAGTAAACAACTGCGAAACTTCAAATAGCACCATGAAACTTCAAGTGGGATGACTTTGACAAAGGAGAACAATGACAAACTCCAAGGACTAGATTGCCATCAAGTAAGGATGGGGCTTGCATCAAAACTACAGGGATTGCCATCACTGACTGATGGGGCCTGTAGTGGCTAAAAGCGACAAAACTACAGGGACTGCCATCACTAATTGATGGGGCCTGTATACAGGGATTGCCATCATTGACTGATGGGGCCTGTAGTGGCTAAAAGCAACAAAACTACAGGGACTGCCATCACTGACTGATGGGGCCTGTATACAGGGA
>NC_028355.1:2762299-2785919 GCF_000741045.1 Vigna radiata var. radiata
CGGCGGCAGCGGACGGCCGGTGACGGTGGCCGGAGACGTTGGACAGGCTGCAGGTGGCGAGCGGCAACGGGCAGTGGCGGACAGCAACACCGGACAGCGAGACAGAAACTAGAGATTGTCCATTGAAGTATAAAGGCACAGGTTGAAAAAGAAACTTTTACGGGGGGTTGCCACCGGCGACAACAAAGACAAAGTAGAAAGGGATCAGAAAACCTGCTCTGATACCATGTTAAATATAGTGAAAATTATATATTGAAATTAATCCTTGTGTTAAATACACACATAGGGTTCTCTATTTATAATAGAAGAAATATGGGCTAAGCCCAAATACAAATGAATATGTAAGAATAAAATAAAATAAAATAAGAANAATGTTTNCCTAATAAACATATAGGGACTATATTTCCTTAATTAACATAAACACAATATAAACTAAATATAATCTCTAACAGGAGGCAAGGAACAAGCTCCCATGTGTTGATAGCATCCAAAGCAGCCAGCTTTGATAGCTTTGTCTGTTTCCAGTTGTGGTTGGCCATGACTTCACCTATGGGCTTATTAGTATAGACAAAGTCAAAAGAAGAGATAAAAAAATTAGGAAGGAGATAAAAAGTCACAATTTACAGCAAAGGCATATAAAGAGTTAAGATTATGAGTTGACTGAATACCTTTGTGAATTGCAATGGAAGGTTCAGGTGTAGGCAACATTGGTTGAAGAGTAGCTGCAACATGAGATGATGTTGGGTGATTAATGGGTGACACTTTCATTGGTACCAGTGTCCCATCAGTGGAGTGTGAGAAATGGAGGTGGAATAAGAGCAACTCTAGGTGTTAAGGGAATAAGAGGAATTTGCAAAGGGGCATCTTCAACTGTTGAAGAAAACAAGAGAATAGTCTCAGAACGTAACATCAACTGAGACTAGATACCCTTGTAGTTGAGGAGAAAAACATTGATAACATTTTTGGAGGTGAGAGTAACCAGGAAAAATACATTTTATTGATTTAACAAAGAGTTTATTTTTTAGCAGAGTGAGATCATGAACAAAACATGTGCTCCCAAAGATATGGAGAAGGACAAAATGAAGTTCCTTTTCAGGGTTCAAGGTGGAGTGGGGAATTTGATTGTGGAGAACAAATGAAAGACATGATTCATTGGATGACATGTAATAAGAAGAGCATAGCCTAGAAGTGTAAAGGAACATTAAAGTGAAGAAGAGTGCAATGTTTCCCCAAAGTGACGACTTTTGTGCCAACAACAATATTTTGTTATGATGTGTGTGCATGTGATGTTTGATGAAGAATCCCTTGAATGTAGAAAAGACTAAAACCGGGAAGACAAATATTTCTTGTATCATTAATTCGGAAATTTTTAATTTTGAAGCCGAATTGATATTCAATTTCATCTTGAAAAGTAGAGAAAACATCAAGTCACTAAATGTATCACGTAAGATGTTTTCTAATGACAAGAAAAGTGATAGACAAATTACACTTTCAAGGACTATTTTTATATTTCAATATTTTCAAGGGCTGAAGTGGTTGTTTACCCAAATTCTTTCCTTTTATGCATTGCAATATGTTTTCTTTTACTGTACACTCTGTATGCTGTCAATTTATTTTGCAGTGAGATGGTTATTCATTTTTAATTTCAGATGACTGACATCTGGTTATTAGTGAATTATGGTAATGGTTAGTTCTTTTTAATTTCAGATTATTCAAAACTTCTATTATTAGTGGAATATGGTGGCATTTGATACACTATTTTACACTTCATGTATTTACCATTAGGTAATTTGATTTAATTTCATATAAATTTATCTCAACTGCAGGTTGCACTTGACTACATTGGGAAAAGAGGAGCCACTGTTGGTGTAACCAAGGAAAAGAGAATTAAGTGAGTTTAATTGGATTTTTTAAAACCTCACAGTGATTTGTGCTGCATCCTTTATTAAGTTAGGGTTACACTTGTATCATAATCTGCAGGTATGCTAAGGAGATCCTTCAAAAGGAGATGCTTCCTCATGTTGGCATTGGGGAATATTGTGAGACCAAGAAAGCTTACTATTTTGGGTAAGTTGATTCTTTTTCATATACTGTTTTTTCATTTTGATTACATGGTGAGTATTTACTATACTGTCATTGCCCGCAGATATATCATTCACCGGCTACTACTCTGTGCACTTGGGCGGAGAGCTGAGGATGATAGGGATCATTACGGAAACAAGAGGCTGGATCTGGCCGGTCCTTTACTTGGTGGCCTTTTTAGAATGGTTTGTTTCTGATATTACCCAATTTATTTTTCTTTTACGTAATAACTTTCTGATTAGTTAATTCCTGACCATTGTAACTTGTGGGGCAGCTATTCAGAAAGCTAACAAGAGATGTCAGGGCGTATGTACAGAAGGTTTGTTCAGACTTCAAGTTACACCTATTTCTGTGTTCATTTTGCATTGCCTAAACCTTTGTACCTCATTAATGTTGTAGTGTGTTGATAATGGGAAAGATGTTAATCTGCAATTTGCTATCAAAGCAAAAACCATCACAAGTGGCCTTAAATACTCACTTGCTACTGGTAATTGGGGGCAAGCAAATGCTGCAGGGACTAGAGCTGGAGTTTCACAGGTATGAATATAAATTATTGCATTATGATTCGAGTAATTTGTTTTGCTATGTCTACTATAGAAGAAATAAGACTGATCATTTTGATCTTCTGCTTCAGGTGCTGAACCGCTTAACCTATGCATCCACTTTATCGCACTTGCGAAGACTGAATTCCCCAATAGGGCGTGAAGGTAATCTTTCTTGGTTATTCAAGCATGATCCAGCCTTCACTTTTTCCCTCTCCTCTTGTACATTGCTTGCATAAATTAATACTGTAAATGCAATAGGTATTGCTTTGTGAGTTATTTCTATAGTTCACTCAGATTATGCACTATTTCAATACTGCCTATTTATCTAAGTAGTAATTAATACTGTAATTTTTACTATTCCAGGGAAGTTGGCCAAACCAAGACAATTGCATAATTCACAATGGGGAATGATGTGTCCAGCAGAAACACCCGAAGGACAAGTGTGTATTTTGCTTTCTAAGCATACTTCATATATTACTTGTTGGAACTCATCTTTCACTCTGGTATTTATGACTGTGATTGGGCTATTATATAGGCCTGTGGACTGGTGAAGAATCTGGCATTGATGGTCTACATAACAGTTGGTTCAGCTGCATATCCTATTCTAGAGTTTTTGGAAGAATGGGGCACAGAGAATTTTGAGGTTGATGGCCTTCCTGCGTAAAGTTACTTTGTTTCTCTATCGAGTCCGTATGATTTCTATGCTTAAATTTGTTTGTTCTCCATCTGCATAGGAAATTTCTCCTGCAGTGATTCCCCAAGCAACAAAAATTTTTGTAAACGGTTGCTGGATGGGTATCCATCGTGATCCTGATATGTTGGTGAGAACATTAAGAAAGCTGAGACGACGGGTAACTACCATTTCACTCTTGATTCGTTTGGACTGCTTATTTATTTTGTTTGATTGAATCTGTCGGCAGATAGCAATTCCCCTGCTTAAAAAATTATAGCGAGACATTGTAATAGTAGGTAGGTACGATATGATAATGGTGGCACTATTTTGACTATTTGATCCTAAGACTAGCCAGATGATGCTACTTATGAAATTATACATGTGTTTATACGAATATTCATTATATTATTTCTCACATTTATATTCTCCTTTATTGTATCAATTATGAGGTCATTGGACCTATAAATACACGAGTCTGCTGGTTATTTTAGAAAATATGGGCGGCTAATTCTAAGGAAACAAATCTCTGTGATTGTGGGATTGCTTCTAAATACATAAATCGATTATTAAGAGCAAGAGATGGCTGCAATAAAGAATAAAATTACAGCAAGGATAAAATATAGAACTTCCTAAAATACAGAATGAGCAGCTTAATTTTGACATTATTTTTAGAGGAGGCCATAGTATGCGTCTTTCAAATTGTTGATTTACTGATAACTTCATGATAGAGCCATCTGAATAACCATTATTTACATTCTTTAGGGATTTGGTTGATTAAAGTTGCTTAGATGTTTTAGTTGCGGTATGACGCTGATGGTTCTCATGGTTCAGGTTGATGTTAACACTGAAGTTGGGGTTGTCAGAGATATCCGTCTTAAAGAGTTGCGTATATATACAGACTATGGTCGTTGCAGTCGTCCTTTATTCATTGTGGATAAGCAAAGGCTTCTCATAAAGAAGAAGGATATTCATGCTTTACAACAAAGGGTGAGCCAGCATTAACTTTAGTTGGAGTTGACATTGTTTCAGTAATTGTTGCTTAACTCATTATTCAATTTCTTCAGGAATCCCCTGAAGAGGGTGGATGGCATGATCTAGTGTCCAAGGGCTATATAGAATATATTGACACGGAAGAAGAAGAGACTACAAT
This sequence comes from Vigna radiata var. radiata, assembly GCF_000741045.1. NCBI lineage: Eukaryota > Viridiplantae > Streptophyta > Magnoliopsida > Fabales > Fabaceae > Vigna > Vigna radiata. The sequence goes on from NC_028355.1 coordinate 2,766,750, forward strand.
GATTTCCATGACAATTAATGTTAGTATTATAATTCTAGATTTGAAAAAAGTATACCCTTTATGGAATATGTAGGTTCCTTAATGCAGATAAAGAGGCTATAAAGCAACACAAAATAATTATTGAATAAATGTTACAGGATCTTGTACAAGCTAGGATCAATCCAGAAGAAGCATATTCTGATACGTATACTCATTGTGAAATCCACCCATCACTGATTTTGGGTGTATGTGCGTCCATCATACCATTTCCTGATCACAATCAGGTAAATATGTATTTTTGTGTGTGTATTCATTCTGATTCACATTATCCATCTCACTTATCTTATCTTTGACTGGTGCAATCAGTCCCCACGTAATACGTATCAGTCTGCAATGGGAAAGCAAGCAATGGGAATATATGTTACCAACTACCAGTTTCGGATGGTACTATTTGTTCTTTCTTGTGATTAATGAATGCCTGTTTTTCTGTACGTGTATTTTATTTTAGTTAACTCTGGATTTTACTCCATGTTTTTGCTCCATTACTTAGGACACCTTGGCCTATGTTTTATATTATCCACAAAAGCCATTGGTCACTACAAGAGCCATGGAGCATCTTCATTTCCGTCAACTCCCAGCTGGAATTGTAACATCACGCTTCCTTTCTTTATATCATTTTGTTGATAATTTAAACATTCTAATACATTTACCCCTTGTGTCTTAGAATGCCATCGTGGCCATTTCCTGTTATTCTGGTTACAATCAAGAAGATTCTGTGATCATGAACCAATCATCAATAGACCGTGGGTTCTTTCGGTCTTTGTTTTTCCGTTCATATAGGTACGAATGCCCATAATTGGATATTTTGTCCCTTCAGTTGCTATGTTTAGGATTTTTATGAATGCTGCTTTCTTTAACTTTTATAGGGATGAAGAAAAGAAGATGGGAACCCTAGTCAAAGAAGATTTTGGACGTCCAGATAGAGCTAACACCATGGTGAGAATTTTGGCTTTGGAGGCAAATGACTACTCTTGCTTTGTATTTTTATTTGGGAAAAGATATTGGTTTCTTTTTGGTGGTTTATTGGGGAGTTTGATTTTGCAGGGAATGAGACACGGTTCTTATGATAAGCTGGATGATGATGGTCTTGCACCACCAGTAAGCATATCTGTATTTATGCATTTTGTTGTCTGTTCCTGACAAACTTTACAAAGACCAATTTATTATTATTAAATAGGGCACAAGAGTATCTGGAGAGGATGTTATTATTGGGAAGACCACCCCAATATCTCAAGAGGAGGCACAGGGACAAGCTTTACGATACACTAGGCGTGATCACAGCATAAGCTTACGTCACAGTGAAACTGGAATTGTTGATCAAGTAAGTTTATCATATTCATTTACTTCATTTTACATGTTGAGTTTGAGCCTATGTTGTTGTGAATGCTTAGTGAATAAGAGGTTTTAAATTTTAATTATTAAAAAAGGAGTTGCTCGACAAAAATAAAATGTCCACATGGGAAGTAAGAGCATATCAATGTATACCAGAATCCTTAATTCTTATCGTTACTTTAATTACTGGATTATAATTTTTCTTTTGGTTTTGTAGGTTTTGCTGACAACAAATGCTGATGGATTGAGATTTGTGAAAGTCCGAGTGAGATCTGTTCGTATACCACAGATTGGTGACAAATTCAGTAGTAGACATGGTCAGAAGGGTACTGTTGGTATGACTTATACGCAAGAAGACATGCCCTGGACTGTGGAAGGCATCACCCCCGATATTATTGTCAATCCACATGCCATTCCTTCTCGAATGACAATTGGTCAGCTTATCGAGTGTATCATGGGGAAGGTGGCAGCTCACATGGGAAAAGAAGGAGATGCTACTCCTTTTACAGATGTTACTGTAAGTAGCATTCTTCCATCTAATACCCTAAACCTAACAATCTGGACCAAAAGGCAGGTGTCTGTTGTGCAGGGTAAATTATATCTTTTTATAAAAGTCTTCTGTCAATGAGTTTTCAACATCACCTGTCGATAAAATTCTTTTTTCGCGTGTTTATCTCAATACATTGAATATATATGTTGTATATGTTTAAAATTCTATCTTTTATATGTTATCCAGGTGGACAATATCAGCAAAGCTCTGCACAAATGTGGGTATCAAATGCGAGGTTTTGAGACTATGTACAATGGTCATACAGGTAGACGTCTCAGTGCAATGATTTTCCTTGGTCCTACATATTACCAAAGACTGAAGCACATGGTTGACGACAAGATCCATTCTCGTGGTCGGGGTCCTGTGCAGATCCTCACAAGGCAACCTGCTGAGGGACGGTCACGAGATGGAGGTCTCCGATTTGGAGAGATGGAACGAGATTGCATGATAGCTCATGGAGCTGCTCACTTCCTGAAGGAAAGGTTGTTTGATCAAAGTGATGCATATAGGGTTCATGTATGTGAGCAATGTGGGTTGATAGCTATTGCAAATCTCAAGAAGAATTCCTTTGAGTGCAGGGGGTGCAAAAACAAAACTGACATTGTTCAGGTGAATGATAATTTATCTCTTCTGGTAGTCGATGTCTAAACTTTTCCTTGTGCTGATTTTTTTTCCCCCCTTTGATTGTCCGTGTAGGTTTTCATTCCGTATGCTTGTAAACTCCTCTTCCAAGAGTTAATGGCTATGGCTATAGCTCCAAGAATGCTTACAAAGGACGTCAAATCTAAAAAGAAGGACCAAAAGAAGAAGGGAGCCTGATAAACATCTTTGACCAAAGCCACTTTTCTTATATTCTCGCCTCAAGCTCTCCAGAACTTGGGATATACACGGTATCTAAATTACAGGAACCTTTCGAAAGTGTTGGCAAAGTCACTAGGGAATAGTTTTGTTACATTCCTGATTGATGTTTCCCTTTGCCTAGCAGGTTGGTGCTACCCTTTTGCATTTGCTTTTACTGTTTCTCTATTCAAGGGTGCTCATTCCTAGCGATTAATATTACCAAGCAGTGTATATATAAGTAAAGAATATTTAGAATCCTTGAGCTTTCTTCTTATTCACTACAGCATAGATGGGTTAGTATTAAGAGAAAAACAAAGTTAGCGGACGTTTCTGTTACAAACTTAGACTGGGTATAACTGTACAAATGTCTTGTGTCCAATCAACCATTTATTCCAACCCCAATTTTGGCAATCCCTTTATGGTTTACTGTTAAAAGCTGTATAAAAGAAGTTAGTAGATGATTTAAATTTAGTTGTATAGCAGTTTTTAAGTTCAATTATTGTACAATTTAAAGAAATGAGCTAATTTATTTAACAATGCAGTATGTTCAATGGCTAAGGAGTTTTGTCTTCTGCCACTTCCTCCTTATACTTCACATCCTATGTGGATGCTAATTGGGATAATTGCTTACGTACCAGAAAGCAAAATCGGTTTCTATATCTTTTCAATCGTTCATGTACATCAAAAATGGGAGTCATCGGTTGTAATTTGTATCAAGCTGTGTATTGAAGTGTAGTTGCTAGTGATGTCACTTGGATTTCCATCTTCTGCTCTCATTTGTGAAAGATGTTGATAAAGATGGAAAAAATATTATAAAAATGATTTTTTTCATTTAATCTTATCTAAACAATATTTTCACTTTTTTTTTCCTCTTCCTTTCTCTCATTTTCTTTATTTACTTACTCTCCATTATATAATCTAAATAAAATATGAAAAATTTGCATTCACACCCTCCACCGGTTACGATTGTGAGGCAATCAAACAACCTACCTTATATTTCTTGGATTGTTAGTGACAGATTTTGCATCTATCTATAATTTTTTAACAAAAGGTTATATTTCTTGTAGTGTTAGTAAATTATTCCTTTTTTTAAGATACCTTTCTTGATTTCCTTCTATCCATCTATATAGAGAGATGACATGCGAAAATCTTAATTTATATTTTGATAAGAAATTTTATAGAATAATTTATTTTTACATAGAATTTGTACTCATTATACATTTTCGACAAAATTTTCCTTATGGGCAACAACTTGCCACGTGTCTGAGTTCATTATACGTTCTTTTCTGAAATGCCTTATATTTATATATACACTCTTATTTAAATACCTTTATTTATGTAATTAAAAAACTACTTTTATAGAGAATTTAAACCTATTGGATATTGGATATCTTTGACAAATATGCAGTATCTTTCAATACATTCACATCTCTTTTCAATAACTGGAATTATTTCCTTTTTTTTTTTTTATATCTCTCCCTCTGAACACACTAATAAGCAGCCGTATACATTTTCTATATTAAAACATGTTAGGAATAATATTAAAGTTAAATATTATATAAAATAAAAGATCCGTAAACTAAAGTTTTAAATTAAAAGTGATGTAAATATAAAATAATACTCAATGTTATATATATATATATATATATATATATATATATAATTTCACCAATAAAAAATTTTATACTTATATATATAAAGTTATAAATTGAATAAAAATAACAAAATTAAACATTATATAAAATATGAAAAACTCAAATATCAAACTCTTAAGATTTTTAATTAAAAGTGATGTGAAATATTATATATATATATATATATATATATATATATATATAACATTTTCCTAGTAGACCTACCAAAACAAATTTATTATGTTTTTATAGAAATGGAACTCTAAATAAATAATGAAATATGTTAAAAATGTGAGGACTCGCATAAGTAATTTTTATATCATCTTATGATTTAGATTATTACAATTTTTATTGATTAATTTGTATTCATGGTTTTGTATAAACTTGTGTTGTCCCAAATTTTTTTAACACATTTCTATTATTTAATTATAATTTATTAGAAACCAAAAAATATAAGAAACTAAATATATAAAACATGAAAACTAGAAATATAATTTGCAAGGTATGAATTATAATTTGTCCTGGACATAATTAAAAATTTGATAACTTTTTCTTTTTCTGGAGAAAAAGTTAATTTAGTTTTATTTTACTTCTGTATTCAATCTATAACAGAGAAAAAAAAAAACTTGTATATGGTTTTAAATAATGGTTCTTATAATGTATTATGATTTATGCAGTATATTATTACATTTCAACAAAAATTATCATATAAAAGGTAAAATTGAAAAATTTAAGCATACCTTTTTACAAGAATTCATTCGAAGTAACTTGTGTGTTTTTAAAAGGTAATTGTTACGGAAAACATGCTTAAGCCTATTAATGTTTGTAGAATAGATTAGTTTTTTAGCCATCAAATTAACTGCAGCTGCATTTGAATGAATATACAAAGCATTTGAATGACATTGAAAATATGCAAAGAGACCACCATGAAGCAGAAAGATGAAAAATCAAAAGGATGAGGGCAAATTGGTGAAGTTATTTTGGTTTACCTTTCTCATAATTTCAAATCTACCGAAAGAAGTTTGATTGTTGATAGTGACGACACAAATGTTTTACAAAATAACAGAAAAAATCGTTACTATAATTTATTTGAAAATTACAAAAAAAAACTTTCAAAAGAAAATGGTGTTCAAAACCAAATTTAGTTAGTATCGAAGTAAACAAAATATTGAATTACATGCAAAATTAAACACTACAAATAATGTGATGTTTTTTCTTCTAAATTTATGTCTAAAATTGTGAAAAACTAAGAACTTGAGAAAGGAAATTCAGGCTAGGCTACTTGCCTTAAGACGGGTTTACACACTCACAAGCCTGGTATGCTAATTGCAATATTTGTATGTTGAAACAACCAAACCAGCTAATAAAACGGAACAAATGAATGGTTTTGCCAAATACACAGTAAAACCATAACTGAAGTTTCTTTTTCCTTTTTTTTTAACATCAGTACTTTGAGATTCAAACAGAAATAAATAATTCACATGTAGGTCACAAACTAAACCCGGGACACAAGCCAAAAATTAGAATAAAGGAAACAAAAGAATACGTAAAAAACCAAGGCATAATTTACATATATCTTCTTGACAATTGGCTGCAGCTCTTACCTGATCATGGGAACTGAAATAGGAATCCGGTCCCAACGTCAAGTCCATGGCAGCTGCACAGGGATGGATTCAATGGCGTGGTTAGCTGCAAAGCTAACACCCAACTTATGGGCTTCCTCTTATTTTCACAAGTTTCATTCGTGCAAAGATTGATGAGTAAGCTCAAAAAGTAGATTTTTTATTTTTTTGCTGTTTTCCCAATATACATCTTTATAAATAACAAAAGTGAGAACAAAGTGAGGGGGAATCCTCAAAGTTCAAACCAAGGTCAGAAAAAGCTTACCCTGCTGGTCAGAGGTAGTGTTAGGCTCGTATTCGTATAAAAGTATTAAAGCATCTATTGCATATATAGCTACTTAACCATTCCCTGATGAAGTCTATATAAAACAAGAGTAGATGATGATATATCCCATGTTATAACATTCAATTGATCACTACAAAATCCTACTTATGTAGACACCCAAAGCTATTAAACATAAAATTGATCAAATAGGAGATTATACGAGCAAATGCACCCAGCCAAACAAACTCATCTGCAGCAGAGCATATGCAAACAAACAGCAACAAAAGCTTGACACGAGTAATTTTGTAAGGATTGTGAACTACTCATTCATGCAATCATGCATGAAAAAGTCGAGAAGAAAATAAAGCAAAAAGGAAATCTATGAAGCACCAGGCAACAACAACTTCAGAATTTTGCAATGTAAGCATATTAGCTGAAAGTCTGCCAAAAGATGGGCTCTCACATACCCTGCAACCTAATATGTTAATTGCCAGTATTTGAAAGGAACAAGAAATAATGTTGAAACAAGCAGCTAATAAAACAAAACAAATGAATGGTTTTGCCAATCACCTAGCAACACCAAAACTGAATAATATCAAAACTACAAAAGCACAAGCCCGAGTCCAGATGGTTTCAAGGCATTACGAATCCTATAATTGTACAAGTAGTAGTGAAGCTGTCCATCTCCCGGTCCAAACTTGAGCTCTTTGAGGAAACTCTCATTGTGCATCACATCCAAGGCATTGAAAACATCAAAATCCTTTTGCTTTGCTACAATTAGCACATCATTCATCAACTGAGTCAATGGGGTTTTGGTGGAGACATTATAATAAGAATAAGCAGCTTTCAAAGTTGAGTAATTTTGATTTCCAAGGATCGAAGAGGGGAGTGTATAGAAGCTGCAGAAGTCAGTGATCTCATGATTCCCCGGACTCTCCACCAAGAAACTATCCACCACATTCTCATTGGGAAGTAGCCAGTGCTCAACATCATTTTCATCAAAATCAGGTGCAACAACAAACTGGCTCAAGTAGTTTCTAAGTAGCCGAGTAACAGCCGGGACATCCCGAAGCTCCATTTTCCTGAATCCAGGGGTAACAGGAGAATCTGGCAATTTATAAAGTTTTATTGTGCGACTCATCGTCATCCTAGCACCAAGCCTTGAAAACCCGACATCAATCAGCTTCTTCGGATTCAATGATCGATGCCAATACTGACAAGTCGTGATTGGTGTTGGAAGCACAACCCCAGCTGTATAAGCCGCCTGCCAAATATTTTCCAGATGAACCCTCCTAGTCACCTCCTTGATCATAACAGGCGCAAGCCTCTTCGACCTGAGCTTCTTATGAACACACAAGAAATTGATCTCAGCCATCTTCACAACCTCCTCATTAACTCTGATCCTTGCTGGTACGCCACTGATGAAAGCAACCAACTTCTTCGAGGTCTTGGCACGCACACCAATGTGCCAACTCCGGTAATACCCCGGAACGCGCAACGCCCACCTGAGAAACTCCTTGGAATAGTTGAACCTGAACATGTTTTCATCATCCTCAACATAGTTATTCTTCAGCAGAACATAAACCTCATCACAGGTTTCCGAAGAGTCCATGTCACATGTGGTCCATTCATAAGCACTAGGAAGGTTATAAGGCTCCTGCTTAACCTCAGACAAAGGTGTGGGGGGCTCAATGGGGCCTTCAGTCAAACTTGCGTCCCCAACATCCTTGTACTGTCCAACAGGTTGTGTTTCCCAGAACTTATGCCTCTTACCAAGAGTCATTGAATCTTGGAAACTTTGCACAATGGTTTCCAACGAGGCGTTGTTGGAAACCGCTGAGTCTCCATGAACAAGATCTGGTTTTGCATTTGGAGACCCAGATGGGACACTGCTATCACCCATATCAATTATCCAAAAATCCCAACTCTGCAGAAATATAAAATAAAATAAAATAAAAACACAACCCCTGGCAGTGAAAACGAAATTAATTGAAACGGAGATTCAAGCACTGAAACAATAGAACCTTGATCCGGTGGAAACCGAAACAAAATTATAAGGCAATGGTGCGGAATTAAAATCAAAACACGAAGATTGAGAAAAGAAGCACAAATTAGAGAGTGAATGAAATTAAGATAAACTCACGATGTGGGACGAAAACGATGATTTAGATCGAAGTTGATAAAGAGTGGCGAAGAAGGATTGGAATCAGGATTACTTGGTTCGATAGCGAAAGTATCTATGTGATGTGGTTTCTGAAGAGAGGGGTCAGCAAGATGCGTGCGGAAAGAAGCATTGGGGAAGACGAAGCTACAGAACGATTATTTTTATCCCATGCGACGGGTTAACCAAGGATTCATTCTTTGGGTTATGTTAACGATAATTAACTTACCTAATTCTATATTACATTTTTATTTTTCATTTAATTCCACATCTCATGCTTTTCCAAACTTTATAAAAATATTTAGAATTTTTTTTATCCAGTACACAATTTTTAACGTTTTTTTTATAATGTATTTGAAAAAGAGTTTTCAAAGTATTTTATTTCACACACAATATGTTATTTTTAATTAAATAATATATATTACAATAATGTAAATTATCATAAATAATTAAAATTATATATTTTAATTAAATTAAGAGAGTGAATGAATATTTCAGAATATAAATAAATCAAACTCATTAGTTTTATAAATATAAAAAAAATTCTATTAATTCCTTCTTTGAGAGCAAAGAGCAAGACTTATAAAAAAAAGTGTATTTGGAAGATTTACAATAATTTTTTTCATTATGGGCCGAAGCCCAAGAGTGGTTGATTTCTGAATGAAGACTTGACCAGTGACGAGTAAAAAAGAAGGGCAAAATGGGAATGAGAAAAAAACGCTTCGAAAGAAGAGGGTGTCTTCTATAATCTTTGTTGTTCTCACAGTTCCCACTCACTTTCTCTCAGAAAACGCATTGTTCTCTCTTTCAGCGGCGTAGATCTGAGCAGTTTGGGAAACCCTAACTGCTCTCACCAACGACTTCAGCACTCTCTTTGCCTTTTTCTCCTCCGATCAACGACCTCTTTCTTCGCCTTAAGGTTCCTCTCTCTTATTCTCTATTCTCCGATGCGATGTAATCTGTCTCTTTCTAATTCTGTTGATTCAATCGATGTAGTTATTATCTTTATTTTATGATTGGATCTGCTGATGATGTTCTGGTTTGTTAGCTTCTGTTTGTTTTGTGCTCTACTAAAGCTTAGGAAGTTACTTTTAGCATCTATTTTGTTTCCTTTCTGTGCCCGTGTCATCTTATAGAGTTTTTGATTTTTTTTTTATATATTTTGCGCATGTGGAATCAAATTTATTGTTGAATTTTGGTTTTGTTTCAGACTGTGTTTTCTGTCCCTATTTTTTGGTTTCTTTAGTTTTATTTTACCTGATCTGCTTAGCATGTGTTCCTACTCGGATTGGAATTACTTGTTTGATTTTATTAGAAGTGGGACAGAGTGAAACACTTTGTGGTTGGAAACATGAGCATTTATTTGGAAGTGGTTTGTTGGAATTGCATTTGATATATGGTTTGAGTATCAATTACTTTTTGGTGTGTTATTAACAGAATGTGTATGCTCTATGTCCCGAGTTAGATTGAGAGTAAATTGATGTTAAGATGTTGATGCATTTTTTTTTAACTTTTGGGAGTTGTAAATAGAATCACTTCCGGATTTAGGACTACATTACGTTGAAAGCTTAGTTTTGTTATTATTGTATTTATGTTAATATACGGACAACGTTTTTTTTTGTCATGGTAAAATAAAATAAAGTTGTCTCCTATTTGGATGCAGTGAGAGAACATAGGAGTGGAAATATGGACTTTGCTGTTTGTTTTGGCAGTATTGGGCCATTTGAGTTGGAACTGGGCTTTGATGGGTAGAATGCTAATTAAATATTCTCTAATAAATGGTGTCATAATACTATTTCTTTCCATCATCTTGCAGTCATGGCAGGACTGGCACCTGAGGTATCACAGTTTGATGGTCGTCATTATGATAACAAGTTGAATGAGTTGTAAGATTTTCCTTAATTTTTGTTTTACTTTTGGTTATTGTTATTCAAAGTAATTGTTGTAGAATTATTTTCAAGTTTCAGTCTAATTTTACACATATAGATGCAATGTGATTATAATTTTATTGGTTTGATTGTCATGATTTAATGGCTACAGGCTTACATCTGATGGACAGGATTTCTTCACATCCTACGATGAGGTTTATGAAAGTTTTGATGCTATGGGTTTACAAGAAAATCTTCTGAGAGGCATTTATGCATATGGTAGATTCAGCTTTCTTTATACCCTCTATTTTTTTATATCTATATTTTACGAATAAAGTTAGATGTATTAGTATTTTATTTACTGTGATTGTGATGACAATTTCATTCTGGTTTTATGGACTGGAATTTCTCTGCTGTCTTTTTATATCTCTCAAATAGATGTATGGTCATATTGTTACTCTTTAGTAACAGTGAATGTCTTTATCCCACTTTATCTTTCCTTTAAATTCTTTTTTATTAATATTACATTCCCAATAGTCATATTCCTATATATTTTAAAAAGTGGTTGTTTAAATTTTACTATCATTGGAATATTTTTTGATTTCAAATTTATTTAGAGTTTACTTAGTAAAAATTATAATTATAAGAGTAATAGTAAATAATTTCCCCGTATTTCCATGAGAATACCACTTTCACATCCCCTTGGAATGAAAACTACCTAAAGCATGGGAATAATGGTTTCCTTGGAATAGAAGATACTTGGCAATCACTTTGATAGCCTTCTTCTAACATAAATGAGAATAAATATTCTTACCTTTATACTCCTTGAAATGAAAGATTACGTGTAACAAGGGCCCCTTTGTGCTTATTGTGCTGCCGCTGATGTTTGATAGTTTGTGTGTATTTAAACTAGTTTGATTTGTGTTTTAGGTTTTGAGAAGCCATCAGCTATTCAGCAAAGGGGAATAGTTCCATTCTGCAAGGGACTTGATGTTATACAACAGGCTCAGTCTGGAACTGGAAAGACAGCAACTTTCTGTTCTGGAATTCTGCAGCAACTTGACTATAATGTTACAGAATGCCAAGCCTTGGTTTTAGCACCAACTCGGGAGCTTGCTCAGCAGATTGAGAAGGTTATGCGGGCACTTGGAGATTATCTTGGTGTTAAGGTGCATGCATGTGTGGGAGGTACCAGTGTCCGTGAAGACCAACGCATCCTATCAAGTGGTGTTCATGTTGTTGTTGGTACTCCTGGTCGTGTATTTGATATGCTGCGCAGACAGTCACTTAGACCAGATTACATCAAGATGTTTGTATTGGATGAGGCTGATGAAATGCTTTCCCGTGGTTTTAAAGATCAGGTTCTTATTTCATGGCTTATGCTAGTAGCTATTGTATTTTCTGTCTTAGATATGTCACGCCCACACAATTGTTTCTTGTTGTTTATTTATAATTTATCAAAATACAAAAATAGATAAAAGATATGACATGTTGCTCATGTTCATCAAGTTTCTTCATTGAATTCATTCTATTTTCTTATTTGCTTATTTTCTAAAACTATATCTTTACTTGTATGCTTGTTATGCATATGATTTTCCTTATGTTATCAGCAGTAACCATAGAGCTTAAATTTAATTGTAAGTTTATTTAAATTACCTTTGATATTTTATTTTTTTGGCAAACTTGTTTAGTGTCATTAAAACTTTAAATTAAAATATTTTTCCAGATCTATGATATATTCCAGCTACTTCCAACCAAGATTCAAGTGGGAGTTTTCTCTGCTACGATGCCTCCTGAGGCACTTGAGATCACCAGGAAATTTATGAACAAACCAGTGAGGATCCTGGTGAAGCGTGATGAGCTCACCTTGGAGGGTATTAAGCAGTTTTATGTCAATGTTGACAAAGAGGAATGGAAGCTTGACACACTCTGTGATCTTTATGAGACATTGGCAATTACTCAAAGTGTCATTTTCGTCAACACCAGAAGAAAGGTTGATTGGCTGACTGACAAGATGCGCAGCCGTGACCACACAGTCTCAGCAACTCACGGAGACATGGACCAGAATACCAGAGACATTATTATGCGTGAATTCCGCTCTGGGTCTTCCCGTGTTTTAATAACTACTGATCTTTTGGCTCGTGGTATTGATGTCCAGCAAGTGTCTTTAGTTATAAATTATGATCTCCCAACACAGCCCGAGAATTATCTCCATCGTATTGGTCGTAGTGGGAGGTTTGGCAGGAAAGGTGTTGCCATCAATTTTGTCACAAAGGATGACGAGAAAATGCTGTACGACATTCAGAAGTTTTACAATGTGCTAATTGAAGAGCTGCCTTCAAATGTTGCCGAACTCCTTTGATGATTTTTGTTCCATCATAATAGAAGGAAGTTGGTTTCAGAGGTAAGTGTTATGTAATGTTTCTTTTCTTTTTTGCCCCTTTTGTTGTATTTCTGCTAAACCTTGTTTGACTTTTTCAATAGGTGTAGTAATTTAATTTACATTGTCAGTACTTACAATGTGGAATCACATTATTGTCCGAATGGTGTATTGATAGTTGCACCTTTCTAACAACCAGGGTTTTCAATTTTATGTTTTGGTAGTTTTAACATTTGTTCATTTTTTCAATGTATTCATAGTTCATCGTGGCATGGCACGTGAAACATTAATTTAATGGCGGTGTCCCTGGTACACCCATTTTTGAGGTCCAGGGATTACATATGTTTTTTTAAAGAAACACTTATTTCTATTGGGTGCTTCATTTCCTCAATTATAAAAATGGTGTTAATAAAATGTACTGGTCATTGATAATGTGTTTCCTCCAACTGATTCAGCGAGACCAATGAATAAAGAGCTATTTTACCAAAAGTAGATAACCAGAAGCTAGATAACTCGCCCCACAACAATCCTCGCATCCTTCGTTGGTAGCTTTTACAATTGGGATAGCAAATAGTAAACTTGTGAACAAAATGATATTGAAATTGCAAAAGATTTTAAAATTGTGATCATTTGAATCTTGAGCAACCTTACAGGGAATTCCGATGTATCGTCATGGTTTGAAATTAAATGTCAATGGACTCGTATTTTAATATTGATACCCGTGTGTAAAGGAGAATAAAACCAGTTTTATAGTAGGTTCCACTTGTATTCAGTGTCTTTGATTATCGCGTTTAATAAGCAAAGGGCCGGAAGTCATGGTTGGTCATTGAGTATTATCAAATGTAGTTTTTTCAAAATTTAAAATGCTTAAAGATCAAGAGGAGCAATGTAACCGAAGGCTGACTCATTAACCTGCAACAATCAAAATAATGTAAAATTTAATGTGCGGCGTTTTTAGTTGATATTGGAGAATGAATGAATACCACGTAAAGAAAATATTAATGTAAACTTTTAATATAAAGAAAGCACAAAATTGCCTAGTATGGATTAAGAGCCTGGGACGTAGCAATTTAATGGAGCATTCATTTTTTTTTATTGCTTGAGAAACAAAAGTCCGCGTTCACGTGTCAACGGAAAGGTTGCCTCCCGCGTAATATATACGTGTGCTCTGCTCTTCTTCAATACCGTCTTCGCCTTTCCCATGTTTAGTTCCATTACAAAATAACTGCTCTAAGAAAGAAGCAACGAAAATCTTAAAAACAAGAATAAATAAACAGAACGCAAAAATAATATTCTTCTTCTCTCACATGCCACCTCTTCTTCGTCACACCACCACCTCACCCATTGTTTTCCCTTTTATTTTTAACCAAACATCTATAATTTAAATTTTTTCACTTTACTCTCTCTCACGACATTTCTCGCCACTTAACCGAAATTCCTTTCGAATCTTTCTCTTGATTGATTCTGATTCTTCTCTCTCTCTCTCTCTTTCTCTCTTTCTGTATAAATTAAACACATTAGCAGTCTTTTTTTTCCAAAATAAACGAACCGTTTTGCACTGCCACGTGAGTGCCGTGTGGCAACAGACCATACAAACCGTTAATCCTCGCCGATGGCGATCTCCGACGCGCCTGAAAGCGTAGGCACCGCCACCGGTCAAACCGACTCAGATCTCAGACTGCTTTCTCTGCGGCACAGGTCCAGCGCCACCTCCCCGGCCAGCTTCTTCGATGCCGAAGTCGCCGCCAGAGCTTCTGGCTCCCAGGAATCCTTGAACAACAAAAACGTCGAGGACAATAAAGATTGCAAGTCCAATCATGCAGCCTCCGATCATAATATTGTCAACAATGACGCTCGGAAAGAGCACGGAGAACAAGTCATCGATGTCAAATACGCTTACCGTCCCTCCGTTCCTGCTCACCGCAGAATCAAGGAGAGCCCGCTCAGCTCCGATAACATTTTCAGACAGGTATTTTTCTTGTGCCATTGTTTGATTTCAATCGTCCATGACAAGTTTCGTGCCTCGTAGTAGTCCACCGAATTGAAGAAAATGAAAATGGCGACCTAAACTGTTTTCAGGAGTTTTTAACGATCATAACAATTATTAAAATTATCTAGTGTTTGTGCTATTGCCTCCACTAGATGTCATTGAGTCAGGGATTTTGTAGTTGAGACAATTATATACTCTGCTTTAAATATTTAATTCAAATTATGGAAACATTGTAATTTGCCTACGTATAAATGATTGTATATGAATTTAATGTTTTTTTTTTGTTGACTGAATTCCCAGGTCTGTAAGTCTTAGTTGCATGCTTCTTTTTAATTTACGATCACGAGTACTGGTTGTTAACTGTCAATTTTTGTGTTTCATTAAATATAAATTGAGAGATTCTAGTTTACTTTAGAGGGGAATGATTACTAATAGCCATTAATCAATGTGTTACAGAGTCACGCAGGACTGTTCAATCTCTGTATAGTAGTTCTTGTTGCGGTGAACAGCAGACTTATCATTGAGAACTTAATGAAGGTATCCTCTTCCATTTTTTTTCCAATCATGCTAGATTTGGATCTTTAAAATGTAAGCATACATTAAGCTCTGTATGATTGTTTTAACTTCTTTATCTCTGTGCACGTTTCTTGTATTATGTGTTTGCAGTATGGTTGGTTAATTAAGTATGGCTTTTGGTTTAGTTCAAAATCATTGAGAGATTGGCCCCTCTTCATGTGCTGGTATGCCTAATGAATCCCCTGAGGAATAGATTATGCTGTATATATTTTGAGGATGAAATCTTAAATTCTCAGACATTCTGAAACTGTTTATATGCTATGTTTGCAGTCTTAGTCTTAACATATTTCCACTTGCTGCCTTTATAGTGGAAAGGTTGGCACAGCAAAAGTATATTTCTGAACGGGTAAGTGGTCCGGTCACTAGCTAAGTTTTTATTACAATTTACAAGAAAAAAATATGTGATCAAACATCAATTCTTTTATTCTTCTACAAGTCACAATAATTTCAGAATATGACATGAAATAATTTAATCACGTGTTTTTTATATTTACATGCATGGAAATGTTGAATTGAATATTGCAGGTTGTTGTTTTACTTCATCTAGTTATCTCAACTGTTGAATTATCCTACCCAGTTTTAGTAATACTCAGGTCAGTGTAGTCTTGAAAAGGTATTCCAGGTTTTCAATTTATTCTTTCATTGTCATTTGTTATTTTACGCCATGTCATAGTAAATTCTTTAAGTATTTGTGAATATAATATGAAATTAACATGAGAAAAGACAGTATAGTCACAAGATAATGTCATATTCAGGAAGGAATTATAGTATTTTAATTTTTGGCATTTCGGGAAAAGATTTGCCAACTTTACCTAGTGGGATGGAACTTGTATTTGAGAAGAGATTTAATGCCCTTTGGTGACACCTCATTTAACATTTGGTTCATAAAATTTTTGAAACTAGATTGATTATCTTTGAAATTATTGTTTGAAATAGAAAGGTTTATAGTGGGATCAGGGGCAGTTATGACACTTAATGGAATAAATTAAGAGTAGTTACATATTAAATCTGTATATTGTTTTTATCAGGTTCAGTTATGTATTTTAGAAGTAGCTTTTTTATGTATGGTCTGATGATAGGCAATTTTTGAGTTTTGTGCAAGCGGTTATTATTTAAATTCGTATTAAGAAAGCTCTGCTGGAAAGGTGGCAAGAAGAGTGTATTTGGAAGTTCTTTGGAGAGAGTTATTATCTGAAGGAGTTGTCACAATTCAGGGAATATTTCAGCTGTATTTTTTCGTTTAATTAGTGTGCCTGAATCTCAAATTTCAGTGTTCTATCAGGTTATGTCAAAGGAAAAATTGAAAACAACTTTTTTGCTTTTTCAACGTACTTTGTGATAAAAGCTACAGCCTAGTCTATTAAAACCATTTAAAGAGTTATCATATGCTGCAGATGCATTTGACTGACATCCATGTAACATCTGCAATCACTTAATTAACCATAGGATCAAAGTAAAATCCCATTGCCATTAACAGAAATGGTGATTACATATTTGTCTTTCTTTTTAGACATTGTTTTCCTTATAAGGAATATGGTAAAGAGGTCTGCTTGTTGGATGTAATGGCTGTAGCCTTTGGAATGGTTCATTTCTTAGATACCAATATAGCAAAGATAGCTCATGGATATTTTACTTTTTCTGGGCAGGTGTGATTCAGCTTTTGTATCCGGTGTCACGTTGATGCTATTTACTTGCATTGTGTGGTTAAAATTGGTGTCATATGCCCATACAAACTATGACATGAGAGCACTTGCTGTTTCAAAAGAAAAGGTAGTCATTGAGTTTCACTTGCTGATAAAATCATATCCTATACACTTTATGGATGCTTAGTTTTTGAACAGGATGAATTACCAAACTGTAGTTGTGGTTCTTGTGTTCTAAAACTAAATCATATGAAAAGTACGGTTTTTTTTATCATGATCAATGTAAGATAAATGTTCTGTTTCCCCCCTTATTCAATAATGATTCCCTGCGTTATAGGGAGAAACATTACCCAATACTTTGATTATGGAGCATCCATATACTGTGACGATTGGGAGTTTGGCATACTTCATGGTTGCACCTACATTGTGCTATCAGGTAGTGTAAGCATTTTAAGTGAGTTGTTTACTTTCTGTTTGCAAAATTATTTTTATTGTTGTTGTAGCATTTTGGATGCACCTCTCACTGACATTTGAGTGTACTTTTTTTCCAACTGAAGAACATAAAGACACTATTTTATGGACTTTTTTGCACCAGTGTCATTGGTGTTTTATGCATTTTAGGTCTTTAGGGCTGCAGTCTGAATCCATACATGCTGAGTGTCATGATTTTAATGGAAAGAGTAAATATTTCTAAAGCATGGTAATTTTTTCTTAGTCAGCTCAAGACACTGCATGATGAAATATGTTGCAGAACTACCAAAGTTTACTATCCTGCTTCACCTGTATCTTCCTACTCAATACTAAACCCGTAACATTCCTCTGTTGTAATGAGACTTTTTTGTCATATCCTGTTTGTTGCATCTTCATCCATCCTCTAATTTTGAAGGGGTGGAATAGGACTTGCTGATCTGGTTAAATTTTAAATGGGTAGGCAGTTGTTTCTCATTTTATCCTGGTGCTAGAGATCGTTTTAGGAACCTGCTATAACATCACTGATAACATGAAAGGGTATATTTATGGGATTCTTACTTAGACTGGTGGGCTTTGTCAGCTTCAGTTGTTATTGGTGTTTTTTTATGGAGAAAATGTGCTGTTCACTATATTTTTTGCTTGGTCAATAGGAAAAGAGCAGGAAGAAGATTGTAATATGTTCACCATGGTAGGATTAAGTTGTGAAATTTCACAGATATTGTTTAAGCATTTTCTGCTGTTCACTTGTTTCTGCACTTGCCAAAATGCATTTGTGTGTTGATTTCTACCATGCAATTTTTACTCATGCATTTTACACTTAAAATGTCCTTTGTGATAAATTACTGTTACAGACAAGCTATCCTCGCACCCCTTCTGTTCGAAAGGGTTGGGTGTTTCGTCAACTTGTCAAGCTGATAATATTTACTGGAGTAATGGGATTTATAATAGAGCAAGTAAGCGCTGCCCTTTAACAAATTTAGTGTTTATTGTTACCCTTTCTCTCCTCTAATTTCCATTCACTAATTCTATGGTGTCATTTTGTTCATTACTCTGCAGTATATGAATCCAATTGTACAAAATTCACATCATCCTTTGAAAGGAAACCTTCTATATGCCATTGAAAGAATACTGAAGCTTTCTGTTCCCAATGTATATGTGTGGCTCTGCATGTTCTACTGCTTTTTCCATCTTTGGTATGTATTTCCTCTCTCTTTTTTCTGTGTATGTTCTTTTTGAAAAATAATGTTCGCATGAAGTTGATGTTACAAGAAATTGAAGAATTGTATCTATTAATTCTTGTGTATTTCCTCTCTTTTTTTCATGCATATGCTCTTTTGAAAAAAATATCCACATACTGTTACAATAAATTGAAGAATTTTATATCTCGGTGTTTGTGTTTATTGCTATGAAGATTGAAGTGCAACAGCACTTGCAATGGCCAAAACTTGACTTCATCCTTGGAAATTTTCTTATGATGTTGTTTCTTTTAGGTGTCTAATTGCAACATTGATTAATATATCTAGCTGTTTAAAAAGCATGTATATGGTTTTTGTTGTCTAAAGTATATGATTTTTAAGATGTAATATTAAGTTTGAGACTGTTTGGGGGGAGGTTCGACACACACATAGATCTCCACACATGGTAAGATATTGTTCGCTTTGGGCCAAGCCCTCACGGCTTTGCTTTTGGTACCACTCCAAAAGGAGTCTTACCATTGGAGATATCTATGTGTATATAAACCCTTCTTTCACTCAATGTGGGACTTTGTTTGCACTCCAACATCCTCCCTCAAACAAAGG
>NC_028355.1:3103704-3106354 GCF_000741045.1 Vigna radiata var. radiata
GTACAAATTCCTTTTCAGCAGCATTGCACTTAACCAGTTACACCAACCACTAACAAGTCTTCCCACATCTCCCTTTAAATAAGAATCAACAAACACTGACACCCTTCTCCCAAAAATTTAACCAAAAACAAGTGCAGCCCCTCCAAGGGGAGCCATGAATCATAAGCTGGGGAGCGGTGATGGAGTTTTGGTATAAATTCCTTTTCAGTAGCATTGCACTTAACCAATTACACCAACCACTAACAAGTCTTCCCACATCTCCCTTTAAATAAGAATCAACAAACACTAACACCCTTCTCCCAAAAATTTAACCAAAAACAGGTGCAGCCCCTCCATGGGGAGCCAAGATTCAGAAGCTGGGGAGCTGTGATGGAGTTTTGGTACAAATTCCTTTTCAGCAGCATTGCACTTAACCAGTTACACCAACCACTCATATCCTTCCAACCACTAACAAGTCTTCCAACATCTCTCTTTAAATAAGAATCAACAAACACTGACACCCTTTTCCCAAAAATTTATCCAAAAACAGGTGCAGCCCCTCCATGGGGAGCCATGATTCATAAGCTGGGGAGCTGTGATGGAGTTTTAGTACAAATTCCTTTTCAGCAGCATTGCACTTAACTAGTTACACCAACCAATAACAAGATTTCCCACATCTCCCTTTAACAAGTTTTCCCACCACTTCATGAACAACCAATTCAGTATACCCATTCTTCGAATTCATGGACCAAAATACAAAACAGTTTGAACAATACTTATTAAATAACACATAAGCTGTATACATTCAATATAATGTACAATTTCCTATAATTATAATCAATGTCTAATGTTTTCAAAGTAAATTACAATGTAAACTATATTCCTAGAGCTAAATCAATCCAAGATCGTGAAGCGTTTCAATTCTTCTGAGTTCTCCTCATCCATTATCCAGTCCCATATAAACTTCTTTCTAAAACCAACCAACTCCTCCTGAAAATAACAATTTGTAGGTTATATACAAGGTCATGACAAAGACGATGACAAATAAACAAATTCATTGTTTACCCTACATTTGTGTAGTCAGGCATGCTCTTGCCATCAAATTTCTCCTCTCCATCCCATATTTGAATAGCTTTCATCATGATTACAATCATAACTGTTACAATTAAATCAAAACCATGAATAAGTTCTATTAATACAAACAAAAATATATCAACAAATACCAATACTTGAGCAAATGAGTATTATAATATATATTTTCATGTTTGGTTGCCCTGGGATGTTAGCTTGTTGAACGAAGACACCTCCACTTTACCCACAAATCAATCTTCCAAAATTGCCCCTCAGTAAACCAATTAAGCTCTTTTTAAAATTGTATCCAAACAGCGAATTAGACAATGCCACCTTACGTTGTAAAAAACGTTGTCAAATATAGTAACAAAACGTTTTCCTACATATATATAGTCTTTCAAATAACGTACATCATATCATATGTATATTATCAACTTTTAATAACCCTTAAACACTTGCTTATATATACTATAACTACTTAATCTTTTCTTTTATTAACTATGTATGATATTAGTCAAAAAGTGAAGTTCTTAAAATACTTTACACTAGATCAAGTTAGATTTTAAATATGATAAATAAATACCTTTTATTTTTATTTTAAATTAAATTTTAAAATCATTAAAATATCCTTAGATTTATTGTTAGTTGTTTTTTTAGCATAAACTTTTTTGTAACCTAAAATTTGATACACTTACTAAAAATAACTCTTATTTAAATTAGTATGTATATATATATATATATATATATATATATATATATATATGGGGTTTGCTAACTTGCGTACGCCTGTTTTTCAGTTGGTACATTTTAGCAATGTGTACCGGGTTTCAGTAGACAAAAATACCCTTATATCATGAATTCTAAGTTTTAAGGTTAAGGATATTTTAATAATTTTCATTTTTAAAATTAAAAAAATAAAAAGAGAAACCCCCAAACCCTTACCCACCTCTTTCATTCCTCTCAACTCTTTCTCTTTCATCTCTTTCACTCAGACTTTTTCTCTGTCATCCCTGCTCTATCCCCAATTGAAAAAATCAGAAACATTTGTCTTATTTTAATAATTTTCATTCTCAAAACTAAAAAAAACAACCAAACCCTTACTCACTTCCTTCATTCCTCTCAACCCTTTCTCCTTCATCTCTCTCACTCAAACATTTTTCTCTGTCATCTCTGCACACTAGGACCAACTAAAAAACGCTCATTATTAAATAAAATGGTTAGAGAAAAAAAAATACTTACATAAATAAAAGAAATTAAAGCACCTAATTTTTTCTTTATATAATTTTAAATAAAATTTCAAGATTTAGAATTTTTATTGTTTGATTTTATCGTTGAGAATTTTATTGTATTTTGATTTGTTTTTTCTTTAGTAAAGGAAAACAAGTTAATGAATTTCTACCAAAAA
Source organism: Vigna radiata var. radiata (assembly GCF_000741045.1). Classification (NCBI taxonomy): domain Eukaryota; kingdom Viridiplantae; phylum Streptophyta; class Magnoliopsida; order Fabales; family Fabaceae; genus Vigna; species Vigna radiata. Next base: position 3,106,160 of record NC_028355.1, read on the forward strand.
AAAAATTAAATGGCCACGGAGCAATGTTACGCAGAATGTAAAGGAAGGATGCTCATATGTCTTGGTGCAAGTTGTGTCAGTCGACTGTAATATATATAGTGAAGATAATGAAATTAAAGAGATTATGAATGAACTTTTTTCGGAAGGTGAATATGTCAATGACTCAACTCTTTACAAAAGTAAATTGTTTGACAG
>NC_028355.1:3108929-3130724 GCF_000741045.1 Vigna radiata var. radiata
ATGGTGGTTGCTTTCCCAGTAACAATAGTATACTACGTGATTCTTGGACTCTAAAACTTTTCTTAGAAAAATAACTATGCTTTGAAGAGAAGCATATTATGCTGCGTATCTAATTAATGCAGATTGTAGTTGTGTTAAATTTAATTTTTCGTTTACATTAGGATTGAAGTAGGGTTGAATTTAAACACCTTTAGTTTATTTAATTCTTATTTTAAAATTTATATAATTGTATTTTCTTTATCATGATTTGACATTGAAGAGGAGATACATGTCTTCGTGGAGCTAAATTCTTGATGTCATTTTAAATTTTTTTTATTAAGAATTATGTGATTTTTAATTTTCTATCATAAAGATTTTCAGTTCTAGATAGAAATGCGTAAATAAATGTTTTTATAAATATTTTCTTGTCGATAAAAATATAAAAATTGTTTATTAGATAATTTGGAAAAAATAAGAATCTTAAAAATTAAAGATACCAAATTTGGACAAACATTTTAGGATTACTTGTAACTGATTTTAGAACTCAAAATTGGATCCGTTGCTACCAAACTTAAAATCGATTTGGTAGACTATGTATTATTTTAAAACCTTTTTTTATAAATTTTTACGATAAACTACGATGACAACTATATATTTTTAAATTAAATTATTTTTGCAGTTTCATCGTGACACCGATTGCGACACAATGCAAGTGTCATTTGGAACGCGATTTTAACCTTTTAAAAAATTAATTGAATAATCTTTTCAATTTCGATAAAATATTAGACAAATAACATTAATGTTTATATCTGTAATAAAAAAATGCTTTTATTGGTAAAGTTAATTTATTTTTAATAAAATTATTTAAATAAAGGGCACATTTATAGTTGTTCTTAATTTGTGCGAAAAAAAAAATATTTTCTAGAAACAATGTTATGTTTTAATTGAAATTAGTAAAAAATAAATTCTTTTATGTGACATCTTTTAATTAGTAAAAAATAGTTATTTTAATTTGAGTAAGATACATGAGGTTTTCAGCTGTGTGACCAATGCATTTGAGTTTTCAGTATACATTTAGAATATGTAAACACATAATGTGTATGCATGTCAAAGGGACAATACATACAAAACGATGATTGCAACCAGAAGAACCATATAATATGATTTGATTCTGCAAAACATATTACCACTACAAGTGGAATTTGATAACCTTTTCGATCAAGGTTGAGTCTCAAGAATGTTAATGGCTTTCAATTAAGCACCTTCCACATTCAATTTCACCCACCCAACACGTGAATATCTCTAATGCTTATTACAGAACCTAATATCAAACGTTTCTGCATATTTCTTCCATAAGTTCATAAATAACATACCAAGTTCTTTAATTTTAACTCTCTTTTGTTGTATTTTATTGTTTCTTAATGATACTCACTTTTTTTTACGTTAATTAATGCTTTAGGAAGACACGTTTGTAAGGAGAAGACTAGCATCGAAGAAGAGTTCAGAATTTTGAACTCATCTGCCACCCTTTTCCCAAGTTCCTTTTGGTTGGTGTTATATATAAATATACACTTTCTTTTCAAATTAAACACAACAAAAAATTAACAACTTTTTTCCTTTCTCTCATCCTATAGTTGTCTACCCTTATTTCGCTTCAACCATGATCAAAGGTAGCGACGTGTATGATGTAGTGGCAGCTATTGTGCCCCTCTACGTGGCTTTGATCTTAGCATATGGCTCNGTCCGTTGGTGGAAGATCTTCACCCCAGAACAGTGCTCTGGCATAAACCGTTTTGTGNNTGTTTTTGCNGTGCCCTTNCTCTGTTTTCNTTTCATATCCANCAANNACCCTTACACCATGAANTTCAGGTTCTTAGCCGCGGACTCTCTTCAAAAGGTTGTGATTTTGGTTGCACTTGTTCTGTGGAACGCTTTCACAAAATGGGGTAGCCTTGACTGGACCATCACACTGTTCTCACTCTCCACTCTCCCCAACACGCTCATCATGGGGNTTCCTNTTCTNAAAGCCATGTACGGAGANTTCACAGGCACCCTCATGATCCAAATTGTGGTTTTTCAGAGTGTGATTTGGTACACTCTCTTGCTGTTCATGTTTGAATATAGAGCGGCTAAGCTACTCATTATGGAGAATTTCCCTGATACAGCAGCTTCTATATCCTCCTTTCGAGTTGATTCACATGTTGGTTCTCTGGGTGGTCGAGAGATGCTAGAAACTAATGTAGAAACCGGAGAAGATGGGAATGTTCACGTAGTGGTGAGGAGCATGTCACGTTCTGTGTCCGTTGCATCAAACCTCACTGGGATTAGGATCTATTTAGAGGAGTCGTCTAGAGAACCAAAGCTGGGAAGATCAAATTTTAGTGCCACAGATTTGCACCCACATGGTCTGAAAAGAGAGAGGATGTCGAAAATTCATGACAAGAGTTTCTCAAGGAGCAAGACCATTGGTCATAGTTTGGTTTCTCCGTATCCGTTTCTGAAACCAACAGGGGACAAGGAGACAAACAGTAACAAGGGTTTGCACATGTTTATGCCAACTTTACCAACTTCTGATCCTAATGTGAGACATGCTGCGAATAATAGAGTTGGATCTTACGAGTTTGAGACCATTGAATCTTCAAACGGTGTTGATTTTGCAAGCGAAACTGGTCCATCCAAAGGTAATTTTATCTCACCATAATCACATTTATGCACTCACATATTGTCTTTTGTCTTTTGTCTGTGAATCCTTCATAAATGAGATACATATAGTCTTATACTTTTCAACTAACGTACATCATATATATCATATGTATATCATCAACTTCTAATAACCCTCAAACACTTGCTTAATATATACTATAACTACTTAATCTTTTCTTTTATTAACTGTGTATGATATTAGTCAAAAAGTGAAGTTCTTAAAATACTTTACACTAGATAAAGTTAGACTTTAAAATTTGTAGAACATAATTACATTTCACTTTTTATTTATTTTAAACTTAGAAAAATAATCATAACTAAAGACATTTTTACATAGGATAATTAATTCAAGAAATATTTTAATTGTTTTTTCATTTTAAATCAGCCCCAACTTTAACCATATGTGCTGGATATGATGGGTTTGATCAGTCTATAATTTTTCATTGACTCGTATTTTTTATATATACTTTAAATGCATGATTTCTTTTAATTTATAAATTTTAAAAAATAATTTATTTCTAAATAATATTTCAAGATAGATGAATATATATATATATATATATATATATATATATATATATATATATATATATATAAAGTAATTATTAAATTTATAATAAGATAAATTAATGAAATTAAAATTTATGTTTCTAATTTAAAAATAAGATTTAATTTTCTAAACCGGTGATCAGCACTATTAAAAAACAAATTCTGTGTTTCTTTTGTTTTCTTCAGAACTATAAGATTGACTATAATGATAATAATTGAAAAGAAAGATGGGAGAAGTTCTATATTTAATTATTTCTTTTAACATTTAAGAGTTATAAGATAGGAAGGATTTGGAAGAGACAATGAAAGAGGTTGTGGGAAAATAATATTATAATTGCTAATAGTATATATAACATTACCACATGATGATGTGTTGGTACTGTAATGTCAAATTTGCTTAATGGTATTCGTAATATTGTAATGTAATAGAATGTATCATTAAAAGAAACACATTTTGTAAATGTAGTGGTGCCTGCAGATGTTGAAAATGAAGGTGTCGAAGATCCTGTATTGAAGAATCAGATGAACAGCAACAGTGAAGGAGATTCAAACAGAAGGAAAGAAATGCCTCGTGCCAGTGTCATGATAAAGCTTATTCTCACCATGGTTTGGAGGAATCTCATAAGAAACCCTAATACCTATGCAAGTGTTTTGGGTCTTGTTTGGTCTCTTATATTTTTTAGGTATTTCGTCTATCTCTTTAATTGCTTTCAAATGTCTCTTTCTACATTCATGTATGGAAAACCACACCCATATATACTATTATCATTCAATAATCTATAATGAAAAATGTATTACTTGTGATCAGGTGGAACATGAAGATGCCATCTATAATAAAAGGTTCCATAGACATAATATCTAATGCTGGGTTGGGAATGGCCATGTTCAGTTTAGGTATGTATCACTTCAACTTAATTAAACCCTAAACAACTTTTAGGTCCAAACTATTAATTGTGGTGTGGTTTATATATATCTGTCCGATATCATTACTTCATTAGTTTTAAGCTAACATTACACATTATTGGTCTTAGAAATTTTTTTCTTTTATTAGCAAATAATATAAATATATATATTACAAGTGTCTTAATTCTTAGTAAAGACTTTTCCTATAAAATTATCGAAATAAAATCAAAAATTGACACAAAATTTTAGTTAAAATATTAAGACAATGGATTAATATATTTTCAATCTTATATCTATTTTTTTTATTTTTATTCAACGTGAGACTTAGATTCACACTTCAATTTTTAATCGAAATCTCTGAATTGAATTTTATGAATAAATTATAACACGGGTTTTTTTTTTAGATCTTTGAGGATTCTTAAAAATGTAGTAGAAAAAATTAATGGTTAGCAAAATAATTGAAGAAGTGTGCATAGTAAATTCAATCTCTATTTTTCTTATTTTTTGCTGATACATATATTGTAAGTTGTAATGGGTGTGTATGGCGATCATTACTTTTCTTAATTAAACAGGTCTGTTCATGGGATTACAACCGAAAATCATTACTTGTGGGAAAACCCGAGCTATGATTTCAATGTTAGTTAAGTTCTTGGTTGGTCCAATGGTGATTCTTGCAACCTCCAAAGCCATGGATATCAATGGAGTTCTTCTAANAGTTGCAGTGATCCAGGTGAAACAAAACTCACTTTTCAATTCTTCAAATTTAATTAATAACATTTAATGATTATCTTTATATGTATCTANTATTTGTGACACCATTGTGTAATTAATTTTGTAGGCTTCTCTTCCAGAGGGTATTGTTCCCTTTATATTTGCCAAAGAATATAATCTTCATGCAGACATACTCAGCACAGCGTAAGTGTGTGAATTATTTTTATTATAAGAATACAGTATTTCATGGAGGGGTCAAAAGCATCTATATAAATTCTAAATGAATTTCAAAAATTTTGCAGGGTTATCTTTGGAATGGTGGTTGCTTTCCCAGTAACAATAGTATACTACGTGATTCTTGGACTCTAAAACTTTTCTTAGAAAAATAACTATGCTTTGAAGAGAAGCATTATGCTGCATATCTAATTAATGCAGATTGTAGTATTGTTAAATTTAATTTTTCGTTTACATTAGGATTGAAGTAGGGTTAAATTTAAACACCTTTGGTTTATTTAATTTTTATTTTAAAATTTATATATTGTATTTTCTTTGTCATGATTTGACATTGAAGAGGAGATACACGTCTTCGTGGAGCTAAATTCTTGATATTCCTTATTGTACTTTGTTTGTGACACCAATGTATAATTTGTCAAAATCCACTTTTGTAAGCGAAACAGAATGCATAAAAACATATTTTGTATGAAAAGTTGATTCTTGCCTTCAAATACTTGAAGTGTAATAGATAAGTTGATTCGTATCATACAAAGACGAATACAGCAAAATAGTGAATGCCAAAAATGAGCAATACCAGTTTTTGTTCTAGGCTACAACAACATGCAGCTTGAACTCCTATAAAAGGCTAAGGAAAAAACAGTTCTAGCGAGGAATCCACCAAATCATTATGTACAGTTGGTGTTCCAAGTCTCTTAAGAGCAGTTGCTGGCAACTGGAATAGGGAGACCCATGTATCTAAGTACCTCTATTGATCATGTATTGTAGCTTACACATCACTATGGGCATCCAAGATGGTTAGATCAGAATCTAGAAACAATAAAAAGAACCAAAATGTTTGCTTAATGTGCCATACAACTGCATTTAATGTGGAGTTAGACAGATTCTGCACCATAATGTCCATCATGGGTGCTGCCATTTTCTTTGCTGAGTTTAGATTTTGGTAAAATGGAAGCCTGTCGAGGTGATGGCTTGTTTGATTGTTGCCTAATATTAAGATAAGTGTAAATAGACATACCGGCAATAGCCATGAAAGCGCCACAGATACTGATTTTGCCAGGATTGGATCCAAAGAGATAATAGTTTCCTAGAAGGAGGACACAGGTCTTGAATTGTCCAAGGACAACGTGGGAGATGGCGGATGTAGCCCTGCAAATTCAGGGGTTAGAGAGAAAATATATGAAAAGGCCAACCCTTTAGAAGATTGGTAGACCACAGGAATCACAGAAATTTGGATTCTTTGTTGAGCTTTTGTGTTGTCCTTCTTCTAAGCCTTCAAAATACATTCATGGACACTGATTTTGATGTTTTCAGATATACTAAAAACTTTTTTAATATACCAACATCAGTGTATTTTAAAGGCCCCGCAGAGAGACAACACTAAAAACTCAGCTGAGAGTCTGGATTCTAGACCATAGTGCATTCAGCCAAACAAAAGCAAGACGACAATAATGTTCTGAATGTTAGTTACAAAGAAATATCATCCAAAACATAGCACTGAAATGCAAGTGTGAATGAATAGATTACATTTGCTATATCGAAATTTATAGTAAAGAATCCATCCTAGTATTGTCACAATTTAAAAAAAAAAAAGTTGTGACAGTTCATTCTTAGTGCAAACGTTAGCCAGTAAAATAATCAAGTGCCCTATAAAATTTAACAGAAAATATTCTATGTTCTCTATAAGAAATTGAAATATCTTTCTAAACAAAATTATTCAACGACTATAAATCTTACGTACCCAAGTGCTAAAGCACCAGACCACTGAAGTAAGAATCCAAGGATAGCTGATGCAAAAATTACCAAACTATTGCTGAAGTTCCAGTCAAAGGAAAGAACACCAGGTGGGTCTAAGCAGGGTAACATAGCAGCCAGGAAAATCAAAGTAATGGGTGTGGTTTTCCACATTAGCCTGTTTGATCAATCCAAAAATTAGACAGGATAGAAAGAAATTATCTCACAAATTGAAACTAAGAATTAAGAAGGGAGATGAAGATAAAAATTATAAATGTAATTACTCACGACAAAGCAGTCCAGTTCTCTTGCTGCTGCAGCCTAGACCACAAGATTTTGTTTACAGCACTTGGAACAATCCATGCCAATGCTACACAAGCACCAAATACATGGAACTGAAGATCAGTCACAGTTGCCACAGCAACACCAATAGAGACCACCGATAATGCTAATGCCTGAAATGTTTCAAATTTTCTGGTAAGCATTTAAACCTAAAATATCACAAAAAGTTCCCAGAGGAAAACAAGGTGAAACTTTGCTCCAGAATATGGATTACACATATCATTAGTAGCAAGAAAGTTTAGGCGAACTAAATCAAGCAAAGCTCTTAGATGGAATAATGATAAGGTTTCCAAAAACAACTCCCTTCAGCCTTTTACATAAGAAACAAATGAGCATAATTTTTACCTAGTTGTATGAACTATCTATCCCTTTTAAGATGTATATCCATAATTTATTGTGAAATCTAATGATGAAATGCACACATTCTCCATGGAAGTGGATGCAAATATTGACTTATTAACAATACAAGTCACTAATTGGTAGAAAGAAATTATCCCTTGAATTTTGCGTATTGTCACTAAATATTACAACTAAGTACTTTCTATGGGTATTTTTGGTTAAACTTCAGGTATTAACTAAAACTAACTAATTTAACCACTTCTATTGGTTGATGAATTAGCTTCTTTTTATATAAAAGACAGGAGGGAGTATAATGCAATCTAATAAATAAAAAGAATTATCATATGACATAAGTTTCTTACATAGGATTTCGGATACACATATATAATATCATGTCTTATAAATAGGTCTCACACTTTGCCTCATGTAGAATGATCGCATCAGGAACTTGATGCATGTTTTTATCGAAAAAGTTATTGGTACAAAACTAGTCTATATTTCTTCCATTTGTTTTACATAAAAGCTCGTATTTGGTATTCCTGCTAGACCCATATATTCCTGCTCATTTTTTTCCTTACGAAAAATAAATGCAAAACCAAAGTGAGTGCACATACCTTTGGGAAAGAAACTTTCTTCCTATATAATACAAATTCTGCAAAAACTATTGATGGTGTCACTGCAATCTTTGCCATCTGATAGAAACCAATGCTGAAGATATAGAAATTAAATTAACAAAAGTATAAAAATTTACTTTAAATAGAAATATGAATAGTTGGTTACCTATTGTACTTCAAGCTGACGTTAGCAAAGCCCGTGGACAGAGACATAACAAATCCAAGAGTAAATAAAGTAGACAATGGAGTTGATTTTGAGGAAGGAGAAGCCGGAAGGAGAGAAAATGCTTTTAGTAATGCCATGAAGAACCAGCTCACTACATAGTGAATTAGTGTAAGAAGTATAGGAAATTTGAATTTAACAGTTTGAAGCACCTAAAACAAAACAACAAAAACCCAAGAAAGTCAGCAAATAAAAACCTTGATACATTGAAATTTCAAAAGTGAACAGCTTAAACCATATAAAGGGGGAAAATAAGTAAACAAACCATTTTGTTCATGAAAATAATACCAACTGCAACCAGAAAATTGAAGGAAAGTGCAACAGCTGGACCACATATGCGTTGCTGTTGACGCTTTGCACCTTCGGAGGAACGGAATTGATTAAAAAGAGAAGCTCTCACATCTTCCAAAGCTCTTCCTGCAATTATAGGATGATTTAACTTTGAATTGAATGTTGAGTGTGAACACAAAGGCAGGGCCAGCATTAACAATTGATTGTCTAGAATTGTTTCAAGTAAAACCAATCTGAACTATTTGTGTATGGTTGTGTGGCCAAGATTAACTCTTCTTACTTTCCATAATCACTTGTAAGGCCACACAGACACAAGTTCATATTTTACATTTCAAATGTGAACTCAATTTCTACACCTACTATAAGTCCTTGATGGGATTACAATGAGGCAAATGGACTAGATTCTACTCTAGAATTAAATTTTGTTTAGCAAACAACAGGCACAGAAATATCTCCCTCATAAGCAGCATAGTAAAGGAAAATACACAGCACAAAAACTTAAAAAAGTATACACTATCTCTTCATACAAGTTTATGAAGATTCTGAAGTGAAAACATGCTTTCAAAGGAACTAACCTGGACCATACACCATAAATGAATGGTCAAGATTAAGCCTCTCATGAAAGCATGCCTTAACCAGAGTAGGTTTCGCATATGGTGGCGTATCACTCAAAAGTTAAATTGTTGAGGTTTGCAGGCATTGACAGAAATCTATACGCAGAGAACGATTAAAACATAAGCCCGAAACCCAAAGATCCAAAAGAAGTCCCACCTATATGCCTCTTCACCAAAAAAAGAATTGAACCTATCCAAAAAGTAGCAGAAAAAGAGAAAACTAAAAAAACTGTTTTCATAAACTAAAATTAGTTGGCTAAAAGTTAAATCAGCTTTTAGAGAAGTTTATACAAAAGATTTTTTATAGATTAGCTTATGCATAATCTAATCTTATCTTATGAATAATGTTTTTCCTCTTATGAGTGTCTACGAAGAAGTTTATGCAAACAAACCAAAGTCAATTTAATGGCATAGAAAGGCACAAAAGTGTAACATCCAAAGTAAAACTATCAACTTGAGAGCACAGGCAACACAAAGTATATCATCATCAATCCACACAGAAGGCAACAATGTTGAATCTTCATTATGCACAGTGACCTTCACTGATCATTACCAAAGCACAGAAACACAGTTAATAGTGTACCATCTAACCAAGCCTCAGTTGACAAATATGGTTCAAAATGCTCCCCAAACACAGATGGGCAAGAATGTGAAAGCTAGAAACAGTCATAAAGTCAAGAAATTTGATGAAAGAAAAAGATAAAAAGAGAACCTTTTTCGCCAGCATCGCTGTCTTTGCGCTTAAGGATCTTTCTGACGCCTTTCCTGATGAAGAAGCTAAACATTTTACAATTGCAAAGGGCAGATTGCTGAGACCAAACCCTAGAGAAGAAGTCCCAGGAAGCTGAGAATAAATAAGTAAATTAAGGAATGCGTAAGTGAGAGCAAAGTGTGGAGTGAGTGAGTGAGTGTGTTCGCAAGCTAAACTGTTTCTTGCGCCGTGTTTGGTTGAATTCGAATATGCAGAAGCGTAGACGGAGAAAAAAAGGAACAAGACAAAACAAAAACAGCAGAGAAAATAACAATGACACGTGGCATTAAGACCGATGACAGCGGAAAATGGCAGCTGTCGGAACTCACATTCATCATTGCGGGTGTTGCATATAATTACTTCAAATACCGGGTACCAGGTAAATTTTAGCATATGTCTGTCTGGTTTCACCGTCAAAATTAGATTCTGAATTAAAATTAAAATTCACCATGATCTGCTGTTACAAAGTTTCAACTGGAAATATCAGTATTAATTCTCAAATAGAAATCTATAGAATTTTCTGATTACACCCTAGATGTAATTTTAGATGGTTTTTGTACTGGATCAAAAAATTATTTTAAGATTTATTGTTCAAATTTTTCATAAAAAATATAGATATATAAACTATATTATTTTGAAATCCACTCAAAATTAGCTTTGTTAGCACTCATTTAAGTAGACACGATAATTGCACATTGTTATTTGTTTGATTTAATATGTGAGCTATTTGAGGCGAAATTTATTTTTAATTATAGTTTAATTAGTTATGTTGTTAAATATACAAAGAATGAATAATGTCATTTTCAATAGTCTTATTACTCAATACTGTCTGTCAATAGTTTATCAGTTTATAAAAAATTATAGGTTTTTTTTTTATTTATTTTAAACTAGACTGGTACCTTATGTAAAAGAAATACTAAAAAAATGGCACCAAAGTCCAAATATGGTGAAATTAATTAACTTTTATTGAATTTTGATATTTAAAGTTTTTAGTGGTTATAATAATTAAATTCAGATTTAATAGAATTCTCCCTCATAAAAAAAATACTTATCCTTATAAAAAAAAATAGCCTTTTCATGCGGATTTTAAAACCAATTATACATATAAAATTAAAAAGACACGTATTATTTTGTTAGGTATTTTTCCAAACCACATTTTTTAAACTTAAAAACAGTTAACTTGGATATAATGAGAAGATTGATAATTTAAAACAAAAATAAAAACAGGGATGAGATGATTAATTTTCCTTACATAAAATAAAATAAAATAAAATGAAAAGTTTAGAAGTTAGTTAATTATTTACTACATCTAATAATAATAGAAACTAATAATAATAATATATATTGGACCACATTTATTGGCTCTATAAAAAGTTGTTGCTCCTTTTTCAGTGCTGGGCCAAAATTTCTCTGTGTCGGCAGAAAGCGAAGTTCCCCGGTCTGAATATAAACAAAGCATGTATGGTTTTATCTAAAATATATTTTACGAGTGTTTTTCTACAGAAAAAAATTAGAATAATAAAATGTAATATAAATAATACAGGTAATATAATAAAAAAAATACAATTTCAATACAGAAATTTTAAATCTACTATTTTTTTTTTTTTGAATTCAAGATAATTGAACTCATAACGTGTGTTTATGATTTACAATAAAAGAAGAGTTAATATGCAATCATCTATAAATGAACTATTAAAACTTTTAAATTTACAAAGAATAAAAGGTTATTTTCAAGAATAGTTGCATAATAACATTAACATTGTTTAATAAATACTTGTGATTATTACAAAAGGTCAAATATCTGTTCAATTAGCTTAATTATTAACAAAAATTAAATAAAATTAATAGAATTAATTTTGTTGTACTAATATAATAGTTTTTTTATTGTACAAAATGTAAAATATATCAATACTTGTTATACTAAAATATAAAGTTATATATCTAAATTATATTAGTTATTTATATGGCTTCTATCTTATGTAGAGAATTGGTTAAAAGTATGTAAAACTTTTAGCAATTATCTATGCGGTTTACATTAGAATTATACATTAAATAGGCTCAGCATTGGTAGCAAAGAAAGAAAGAAGGAAGAAAAGCTACTATATTATTTTTCGAATTTTGACTAAGAATTTGCTTATTGTCAAGTGAAGTTGATATTCCCAAGGTGATTGTAAGGGATTGCTCTTCTTTTTCAGTAATTAAGAGGAGGAAGAAACTTACCTCAGAGTAACTATTTTACTTTAAGATTTTTCATTTTCTTTCTTATGTGTAAGCATTCTTATTTGGTTTGTTTTATTTTGTATAATTGTATGTATTGTTTATGTACTTGTTGCACATTCTTTTGTATCCTTTATTATCGTATTACATTTCTTTATTTGATCTAATGGTTTTTCTATGTGAAAAATATTTATTTGTTTCTTATTTTATTTGTTTTCTTTTAGTACTTTATTTTTATTGATATTTTCCATAGATTCCTGTAAGTTGGGACAATTTTATTATGCTATGTATAACTCTATTGATATAATTAAGTTGTTATTTAGTATATTTTTTATTAGAGTGACATAAAAGCTCTTTTGTTAAAGAATTTTTTTTTATCATTGAACGATGGAGATAAATATAAAATAATTTCTTTGAATGGAGCAACTTTTTATTTGCGGAATTAAATGAAGGATTATGTATTTGTGAATAATGTGCATTTTTTTATATTTGGTTTATAAAACCTAAATTTCATGTAGGATGAAGAATGTGATTTTGAAAATCAACAAAAAATGTGGTTTTATTAAACATTTTTTTTATGATAATATACAAATTCTTACTATCCATGAGGCATAAATAATAATAGTGTAGGATAAATTAGAATCCCTAAATGGTTCTAAATGAGACAGCAAATATTTGTATTTAAAGAAAATTTTGTAAAAAATAGAAGTACAATAAGAGAATTCTCAATTTGGAGCAAAAAATTTTCAATGACATTTTAACCAATTGTTAATTGTAGGTACTAAATTTGATGATGATGATGATGATGTATTAAGACTATTTATATTGTTTTTTACTTGAATTTTGAGAGATGCTTCACACTCTTATGATCAGTGTTTTCTTTAATGGTGATTTTTTTTTTAAATAAAAAGGTGTTCTCGATGAGAAAATGAAAAGGAAGATACAATGCAACTTATCTGAATCATAAATGTTTGTTATTAAAAATAGAAGAAGTTAAAGAGAGAACTTAAGGTTGATAGAGACAAAAGTATAAACAATTCTCAGTCTTGATATATGAATGTAGAGTGCCAATGTTGTAAAAAAAAGACATAAAAAAGAGACTTCTTTTATAAAAAAACTCATAACAAAGCTAGGCAAGTAACAAGACAAAGAAGATGATGATGGTACCCATGTGACCATTATTACTTTTGATGATCTTGTTATTTTACGTGATCAAGATTCAATTAGTCTTTTATTTTATAAGAGCATGTGAATATTTAATAGTGGTGATACATTTTATGATAGCTAAAGAGTTCTTCACACTTTACACTTTGATTAATTTTGGAGTTTTGAATATGAGAAATGATTGGTCTAAGGTTATTGATTTTCATGATGTTTGTTAACAAACAAACATGTAAACTAAGTTGTTGCTAAACGAGGAGTTAAACATTTTTCAAATGTTCATTTTAATTTGATTTTTGTGCAAGTGCTTTATGATATATAATGGTTAAAATGATCATTTTGGTTTTGGAAAGAGAAAACTCACCAAATGGGAGCAAATTTGTAGGTTATATTAGAGAAAATATTTAATAACAAAAGACATTGAGAATGTTATGAATATGAAAACATCTTTTTCACCGAAAACTTGGTCATATAAGTGAAAAAAAGTTTAACTATTTACCAAAATATTATATGCTTTCATAATTGAAAAATGCAAAGTTGGATAAACGTTTTCATTGCATTATTAGAAAAAAAATTCCAAATATCGATCATTTCCTTCTAAAAAAAATTAATTACTCGAATTGATGCATGTAAATGTTTGTGGTTTGTTGAAAGTAAAATCCTTTAGTGATATATTTTAATTTATTACTTGTATTGATCACTAAAAGAAAAAGCAATATTACCGAGGGACATTTATCGATGACTTATAATCTGTCGATAATTATGCATTACCGACGAATAGGATTGTTCATTTATTGATGATTTATGTTCGTCGGTAACGTGTTGGTGACATAATTTGTCGACGACTCTTAGTCGTTGGTAATGTTCGCGATGTTTTATATTAGAAATTTGGGTTTCCTTCCCCCAAATTCTCCAGTTTGAAAAATCCCTCTCTCCCTTTCCCTCGCCTGCCATCTCTCAGAAATTCCTTTGATTCTGGGAGTGTGAAGTTGGTCGCCCTAAGTCGTTGTCGTGTTGCTGACGCTGAGGTGGGTTCGTTGGTGGTTGCTGCTTTGCGATTTGTGTGGCTAGGAATCACAACGTTTGCAGCAAGAGTGATGACTCGTGGAGGTTGGCTTGATGACGGTGTTGCGATGAAGTGAGGTTGTTAAGTTCGTAGGGGTTACAATTTGTAGAGACTGACATCGTTAAGCATTTGACATTCAAGGTAAGGTTTGCGTTTTAGAGTTCGGATGTAAAAATTGATTCTTCTATACTTACATACATGCTTTTGTAATAAGAACCTTAAGAGTAATAGTCAAAAGTACTTCATTCGAAAAAAAAAGGATATAATCGAAAAATCTCTGTAATCTCAAGGGTTATTGAAATGTTTGTTTAATGGTAGATTATTTGGAAAAACTCTAGTAGAGCATCAATTCATTTGACTGAAAAAGAACAATATCATAGATGTTTGTTGAAGTAATCAAATAATTAACTATGCTTGTTTTCGTGGAATCAGCTTCTAGATTCATGTAATGTTAATTTGTTCAACAATTCTGAGGTTGGATTGAAATTGAATTGGAAAGTAAAAAATTAGCTCCGACTGAAATAGGTAATGCAGTTGTTTGATCATGTTATCAAATGTTTGGTGTGCTGGTCAAATTGAAGCAAGTGCCTATACAATATTTTTAGGTTGTGTGTACTGGTTTGATTTAATTGGAATAAGTCAAATATGAATTTAATTAGAATTTAAAATTAAGAAAATTAAACGATAATTTTGATACTTATAAAATATTCTAATATTTCTTAATTTTGAGAAAACTAAATTAGTGATTTATTTGTATATTTTATAAATAAGAAATAAATGAATAGGAAAAATCGAAGTAAACTTGTAAAATATTGTTTTCTCTTCTTGCAACTCTAATTTTGAAACTAACCAACCAATCAGACACACCGAGTGACTCACTCACCCTTTCATTACATTTTCACACATAACAAAACCAACTCACTGCTCTTCTCTCGAGAAACCCCGACCCGGAAAATGCGAGCCAAATCGGAGCCCGCGGCCCAGCCTCCCTCCTCCTCCGCCTCCGGTGGCGCTTCCTCCGCCGCGTCGCTGGATCCGATCTTCCACCTCCTCCGGGTTCTGCCATTCAGCTTCCTCCGCCCCCCGCGGCTCCGCCTCAAACTCCCCTCCCTGACCCTCCCCTCCCCCAACGCCGTCTTCGCCCTCCTCCTCCTCACCTATTTCATGGTCGTCTCCGGCATCGTTTACGACATCATTGTGGAACCTCCCGGCATCGGCTCCACGCAGGACCCCTACACCGGCTCTGTGCGCCCCGTCGTCTTCATGTCCGGCCGCGTCAACGGGCAGTACATCATTGAAGGCCTCTCCTCTGGCTTCATGTTCGTGCTCGGCGGCATCGGCATCATTCTCCTTGATCTCGCGCTTGATCGCAACCGCCCGAAGTCCGTCAAGGTCTCCTACGCCTCCGCCGGCGTCTCCTCCGTCGTCCTTGCCTACGTTATGAGCATGCTCTTCATCCGCATTAAGATCCCCGCCTATCTCAGATGAACTCGTGCGCTTTAAGTCATTTGTAGTTTCACTTTTGATGAGGTTTCGTTTTCGCGCTTTCTAGGGTTGATGGAATTACATGGATATGGTAATTGGATCTGATTTGGTGTTATTTATATGAAATGTACTTTTTGGAGTAAAATTATTGTGTCACAGCTGAGTTTTCTTGTTTGTTTGACGTGCTCTCTGAATGTGATTTGTGCGTGTTGTTCGGATCGCGGTTAGTGTTAATTGTGTTAATTCTGGATTGAAGCATGTTTGTTTAAGGGCAATCGTGTTAGGTGAACTGCCTCGTTCTTATACATTTAAACACTCTACTTAGTGTTTGGATGTTTTCTTCATTATTACTATTAGAGTCTGTTAGATTAGGGATTGCAGACAATTCTAGGAGAACAAAACTTGACATTGAAAATGGAAGTAGCGATTCCATTATGGATTGGCTGATTGTGTTGTGTGTGTGAGCTTTATCTATACTTTTCTTTTTTAGTTGTTGTGGGATGATCTTGCTCTTCGTCTTGTTGATATGATGTGTGTGACCCTCTGTTTTGTGATTGGCTGTCCTGCATTCTTCTTGCTTCAATTACTTAGAACAATAGTGGCCTGTGTTGTTGACAGCTACAAACCCACAATAGGCCTCTCTTGTACCAAGTAAATCTTCACTCCTTTTTCTGTAACACTATACTAGAATCCAGGTACTTCAAACAGCAATTTATGTCTTTGTTGTTTTTTTGAACATTAGACTTGTTTACTTGTTTAGATGAACTTCTCTATAAATACTTTTTTAGGAGAAGAAAATAAGAAAAAGAAAATGAAATAAGTTTTTCTAAGAACTAAAACTAGTCTATAATAAGCTAAAAATCGTATTAGTGAAACTAATATGAGAAAAGTTTTACAAATTAATTTATGCACAAGATGATTTAACTTAAGAAAAATCTTATTTTAATTCTTTTGTTTTTTCCTTCATCTAGATTATTTATATAGAAGTTTATTCGACCATACCTTTTATAATAATCTTTCCTCCTTATGTATGTCCTGGGATATTTGCAGAAGCAGAAAATTACTTGATTTTTGCTCACCCCTGCTGTTGATAATTATCATCTGGCTAATAGAAGGTGAAAATCTCCTCTTTAATACCCAGTTGATATTCCAAAGAACTTGTAATAGAATTCTAAGAGTGCAAGATTACTTTTTTTTTTAGTTTCACTATCATATGATCTATAAATAAGTCAAAATCAATCAGTTATTGCAGTTCTTTCCTCATTACCAATAAGTGGGACCAAGTTCTTTCTCACTTAAGGCTTGTTTGCCTCCACTTTTGCCTTCAATCCTAGTTCCCATACCAAGCCTTAGATCTCATTAGTAACCCTGAAATCAAAAGTTTAAAAATGACCACGCAAAAGGATTTTTGATCTTGATTAGCTTTGCTCTTTTCTTCCCTCATTGTCTTTCTCCATCCTCTTTGTTGCATAATGAGAAGAATATGTTGTTTGGTATTTCTTTTTTAGGAAATTTATGCATTTTACTGTCTCCATTTTCACCGTCTTCAGCGGCTGCAGAAGTACTAAAGTCTCAAAAATACAGTGAGTGCATTGTAATAAAGTTCTACTAAACAAAGCAGTAGTCACATAAATATATAGAAGGTTCAGGATCACGGTATAGAAAGTTTAATTAAGAGGAAAATATGAAAGGCCTGCATCAAAATCCAACACAGAAGACATTCAAAAGTTCAGAGCTTGCAGGGGTAGCCAATGAAACCTAATCAAATTACACATTCAAATGTCATATTCATGCATTTTGTATTTTGATATACTTGGATACAATTTTTTTCATATTGTGTTTATAATATTATGTTGCCACAAAATCTATCTTCGTTTTATTCAGATGATTCAGGCACAAAATCATATCAATTACATATTAAAAGCATTAACATGAACGTAAGAACCAAAATGCGAAACAAAAAACATCTATTCAACATTTGAAGCCTAAACCACGAATAATGAGACACGATCGAAAATGTATTTAACGCATAGCTGACTTTTTTATCTCTGTCATAATGAATGTCGCAATACAGATAGATGATTATAGCAAAAGATGGAAGAATAGAAATCAGATAACATAGGGGCAACGACAGCGGCAGCTTTGACAAAAATCCGGGAAGGACCTTTGGGAGAGATTCCCAATTTTCACACAGCCCAAAGGTCTTTAATCTCATATTTTAGAACAACGTAAAAAAAAATCATGAAAAATTATCAAAATCAAACTTAAAAAAAAATACGGAAATAATAAAAATTAAACCTTCTGAACAGCGAAAACGAAGAGACCTTAAAAAAACAAACTCAAGTTGAGTTAAAGAATACCTAAAAGCTGATGTTCAGCGAATAAGAAGCAGAAGAAGACCCTTTCATGAAGGAGACCTGTAGAGACGAAAACAGAGTTTGGTTGAACAAAAATCTAAAAGAAGAAGAACTCAAGCTACTGACTTTGAACAATACCTTACGTTCAACCCGATGTTAACCGAATAAGTAGAAAAAAACCCTTTGAGCAGAAAAATGCATTCTGAATTTTGAATCCTCAAAACTCTTTTACTTGTCATAGAAGAGCTATACTGGAAAAAAAAAAAAACTGTGTGCTGCAATCATGTGTGGAGCTGCATGTGAATGAACATATTCATGGTGGAAACTAAACTGTGATCCACGCACCTATGGATCCAGGAAAAAGGAAAGCAGAGAGAAGAAACTTAAGAATCTCTTTTTGTGTTGTATATTGTGTTATAGATACAGAGAAGAGAAGGGAACTGGAAACAGAAAATGGAAAAACAAAAAACGGTTATGAACCAGAATTTTTTGTGTTCAGAAAGCTTTCCTCAAGCTTGGCATAAATGTTGATGGTGCCAAGCATGTCATTGATACTTTGTTCATTCGTGAAAGACTTGGTTGATGAATTTTGATTGCAGAGAGGTTGTCGCAGAAGATGATAGCAGATTGTGAAAAGGGAAAATGAAGATCATACATGAGATTACCGAGCCATTGAATTTTACGAATAGTTTGAGCAAGAGTGCGATACTCGGCTTTGGAGGAGTTACACGAAACAATGATATGCTTTTTCAATTTCTATGAGAATGGTGAGTCACCCATAAACTATGTAGCCAGTGGTGGGTTTGCGAGAGTCAGGACAACCAATCCAATCAGAATCACTATAAGCCTTTAAAGTGATGGTACTGGTGACCTTTAGCAAAATACCTTGACTAAGAGTTTGTTTAATGTAAATAGAATTCTGAAAGCATCTTGATGATGGATTTTGATCACAGAGGAACATATTGACTTAAGCAATGAATGACATACGTGATGTTAGGATATGTGTTAGTGAATTTGATGAATCTTCCTATCAATCTTCGAAAAAACATGGTCGTTAAAAGGGTCACCTTCAAAAGAAACTTTGGTGGAGAAATTCATTACGGTGCTGACAGGAGCGACATCAAACATTCATGTTTCATTGAGGAAGTCCAAAACATACTTGCACTAGGAAAATGGGTACCTTCAAGACTGTGTGCTACCTCGAAACCCAAAAAGTAAGACAAGTTACCTAGATTTTTAATTTTGAATTGTAATCATTAAGCATGTTAATGATGTCATCAATATCATGTATGTTATTACTCGTTAGGATTATGTCATCAATGTAAACTAGCATGATAGTAACGTGGTCACCATTGTGTTTAGTGAATAAATAATTATCATCTGATTGTAAAGTCATGAGAGAAAAGAAAGATGGATAATTTGTCATACCATTAACGGTTGGCTTGTTTCAAGCCATAGAGTTATTTGTGAAAGAGACAAGCTTGATTTTTACCTGGTGCAATGACTCCTGGTGGCAATTGCATGTACAATTTGCCATGCAAATCGCCATGCAAATCGCCATGTAAATAAGACATTGTTTACATTTAACTGCCTTAGATGTCGATTCTTTGTAGAGACCAAAGACAAGATTAGGTGCATACTAGTGAGTTTAACCATAAGGGAGAAGGTGTTAAAGTAGTTAATGCCCTCTAATTGAGTGTAACCCTTGGCTACTAGACAAGCCTTGAATTTGTCAACTATGTCATCAACCTTATGTTTGGTTTTGTAGACCCATTTGCACCCTATGGCCTTTTTGTTGGGGGGAGAGTAGTTATGGTCCATGTGTGATTCTGCTTAAGAGCAACAATCTCTTCTTCCATAGTAGACTATCAATGTGCATGTTGGAAAGCTTCCTTGTAGTTTTTTGGACTAACATCATTGTCTATAGAAGAAACAAAAGTTCTGTATGCAAGAGATAATATATCAAATGTTAAAACATAGTCACTGGGATACTTTGTATTGCTAGTATTATAGGAAGATATTTGAAAATCCTTTAGATATGTAAGAGGTGTCTTATTCTAGTGGATCGTCTAGGGGAAGAAAGTTTATTCTCTGTATGTTCCTCATCATTAATAACAAATAAATGGTTAAAATTTGCATCATGAGATTGATTAATATCATAAAAGGGTTGACTATCATGAAGAGGCAAAGATAAATGTAGATCGTTAGTTACAACATAGGTTATGTTAGGAAAATCATTATCATAAAAGACAAGGTTTCTAGTTATTTTGATATCAAGATTTTCAAGACCATAAGTGATATAACCTTTGGTAATATGATACAAGCCAAGGAAGATATTAGACTTAACACAAGGATCAAGTTTCTTTTGATTTGCTTGAAAAAAAAGTGCTAACATAGCAAATGCATTTGAGTTTATTAATATCAAAATTTGTGTCATATAGATTTTTATATGGAGAATTATTATTGAGAAAAGGTGTAGGTATAATATTGATAAGAAGAGTAATAAAGAGCATAAGTCCATAATTGAACATAAGTTTTAGAGTTAAAAAGCAAAGCTCTAGTAACATTTGAGAGATGCTGATATTTCTTTTCAACTATGTCACTTTGTTGAAGTGTTTCATTGCAAGAAGTTTGATGAATTATTCCTTCATAATTAAAGTAATCATGCATAGCAAACTCAATGTCATTATTAGACCTAATGATCTTGATGTTGGTTTTAAATTGATCTTGACATGAGAAATGAAATGAAAGATGTGTTAATGGGTTTTAGATTTATTTTTCATTAAATGCACCCAAGTGTAACCAGTATGACTATCAACAATGGTTAAGAAATATTTATGAGAATGCATATAAGTAGTGGAACATGGTTCCCAAATATCAATATGTATCAAAAGCATTTGTAGCACAAGAATGACTATAAGAAAAAGGTAATATTTCCTTTTTAGCAATATGACAAGCATTGCAAGTATTTTTTCTAGAGTCAATGTAAGGATATTTTGGCTTCAAGATATTTGATCTTCTATCAGACATGTGGCCTAAACAATTGTATCAGAGATTGTTACTGTCAATCTTGTGTGAGTGAAGTTTGTTGGCAGAATTGACAGAGAGGTGATATGTGCTATTGGGGCCATGAAAAATGTATAAGCTTACGTGTGAATCAACTAAACCAATCTTGTTGTTTGTTATTAAATCCTAAACAAAAAAAGTTGTGTTACTATAAGTAACCAAACGTTATTATGTACAACCAATTTAGATATAGAGACGATATTGTAGCAGAAATCTAGAACGAAGAGAACATCTTTTAGAAAGATTTTATCACAAATTTGAACAATTCCTTTATGGGTGACTCTTTTTTGTTATGCCATAAGGTAAATTGATGGTGACACGGTTGATCTTTTTATAAGAATGTAAATGGCTAAGAGAGGAAGCAATATGATCAGTTGTACCATCATCAAGGATCCAGGAAACAATACCTCTATTTGCATATATAACATATGGAAGGTCTTTAAAATGGGAGGGGCGAGA
>NC_028355.1:3130764-3180072 GCF_000741045.1 Vigna radiata var. radiata
GTGATCCATTAGAAGAACATGAGATTGAGTGTTAGTGTCTCACCTTTACAAAACCTTGTATGCCACTTGACATTCGGTCTCCAACTCGGCAGCTTGGCGTCTGAGCTCCTTGTCATCAACAAAATTCTTATTTCCTCTTCAACTTCTTCAATAAGAAAATTAATCTCCTTCTTTCTCTCAGTCCGACAATACTTTGCTATGTGGTCGACCTTACCATACTTATAGCATTTTTTCAATTTACACTCATTTGCATAATGATGTGTTTGTCATATTTATAGCACTCAACTCTTGATCAACCTTTTTAGGCCTTACCTTATCTTCGGCCACACTATTATGTTGACTGGTTTGTTCTTCTCAATCTTCAAAATCACCTCGACCTTTTTCACCAGAATTTCAATCTTAAGTGTTCTAAGTTCTTCCCTTCATATGTCTGGTTAAAGTGCTTGATCAAGTGACAAATAATTCTTTCTTCTCCATTTGATGAAATCGACCTTTAAATAGTCACAAATTGTAATAGACTTGTACAAAATAATATTAATGGAGCTTAATAAAAGTAGAACAAAAATTGAAACCGCGACAACTCAAATTGAAAACAACAATAAAATCAACTAAAATAAAAATCAAACAAAATTACAAATAAATTTCTGAAATTTAAGTTTATTTCAACAAATTGAAAAAAAAAAAAAAGAAATTACAAGTACAGGTAGAAGAATAATTTTTTTTTCTTTAGAAATTAGAAAAAATGAAACGAGATAATGAAACTCGTACAAAGAAAACAAAATTAACGAAGGTTCAATCTATAATGTGGCATAACCATTCCGTGAAACGAGTTCGTATATTATCTTGAGAGCAAACTTGATTTTGAAAGCTTCACAAACATTTTGTACTCAATGATACCATGAACCTATTATTTTATACACCTAGATACAATCTAAGTCACAATTTCTCCTGTTCATAATTGTCAAACCTTTGATCCTTCGAATTCAGAACAGAGAACCAAACTATTCAACAAAAGAGAAATAGTAACTATCGTAAGAAAAGAAGCACACGAAAATTAGTGTAAGATTATGAACACAGGACATCTCAGTTCATGAAGTAATTAATTTCTCTCTCCAAATGACAGTGATTAATTACAAAAGTATCTTCAGCTGAAGGAATGGCGGGGTGACGAGAAGAAGCGAAGAGGTGAAAGCATTCCCATGAAGCCTGGCGAAGCAAGACCATTGATTTTCTGGTGCTTAAGCATGTTGTAACCTTCATGTTCTGGTCGTTTTCCACCTCTCACATGCTTATTGAAGGTTCCACACTTCACCATCTTCATCATCCACCACCTTTTCTTCGCTGGGCGTTGATCGCTGGAGTTCATCTTATGCTGCATGAACTCCATCACCACGTGCAGGCCCTGCTCCACCACCTCCACCGAGGGACAAACCAGAGGGTTCCCTTCAACACTTAGCTTCTTCAGGTTCTTGAGGCACCCAATGGATTCGGGCAAGGTCTTGATGTTGTTGTAGCTGACATCAAGTTCAACCAGGGACAAGAGGAGCCCTATGGAATAAGGGAGGGTTTCCAAGTACTGGAAGTTCTGGCTCACATTCAGTGTCTCAAGGTTGATGAGGTTCTCAAGGTCCTCCGGAAGTGCCCTTAGGCAGTTCAACCGTGCATCCAGAACCTTCAATGATGTTAGGTGTGAGGTCGAGCTAGGAAGAAAAACCAGCTTGTTCGAGTTCACCGAGAGCTTCTTCAGGTTTATCAGCTCAAACCCTATTGTGTCTGGTAACTTGCTCAGCTTGTTGAAGTTCGCATTCAGTTCTTCCAATGCTCTGATGAACCACCATCAACAATGATAATATGAACTACTTGAAGTTTAGTGAAAGATCATGCAGAATTAATTCTTCAATAATTAATGTTATTTTCTTTCTTGCACTCTTTTAATCAAGTGATAATTTTGATTCGCAAGGAATTAAAATATTGAATTTGTGATGTAAACTAGAAAAGCTTAATAATGCATGGCATGTTGAATTAGGATGGAAAATGATTGAAGAATTAGAGTAATTAAATGGAGATTGTTGTTGTGGTTAAACATAGTCCACGTTTGACTTGGAATATTATAGATTTATTATTATTTATTGGTTTGACAATGCAAAAGGTTGAGGTTCGTGATCATCAATTATAATTGGCAATCGATTCGTTGCCTCAATCAGTTTCAATCAAATTAACGTAGATATTTCAAATTTGTATTAATTTCAAGTGCACCTACCTTTGATTTTGATGTACGATCCAAATAATATAACAACAATCACGGAGAATCATATATAAAAAAAATGAAATGTTCGTTTTTTCAAATTGTAATCCTTGATTTGTGACGGCACCAGTTTTCCAAATTATTTAACTCATTTTTCTTCAAAAGAAAAGTATATGGGTTGCTATCATCAGTTACATAATTTTCTTTGGTACAAAAAATTCAATACGTACAAAAATCTATTAGACTAATATTATCTATTAAGCTTTCCAATATGAACATGGTGAAGGTTTTTGCAGACTTTCGTATACAGGATTTGATGCCGCCGATAGAAAAATAAACAACGGAAACGTTTTGTCCACAATTTGTTTTAGGACAATGATATTTTAACAACACTTTTTGACAACTTTTTTGACAACGGGACACGTGTCACCATTTCATTCGTCTGTTTGAATTTATTTTAAAAAAATATTTGAAACGGACCAATCATAAGCTGTCATGTACGTGTTGTCAAAATGTTGTCAAAGAAATGGTTGTTAAAGAGACTTTTTCCTTTGTTTTATCATGATAACGTAGACCAAAGGAAGAAACTTTGATATATTTATAATTCAGGTAAAATATGTCGTTTTATAAAATATTTCTAAATAAAATCTCAGTTTTAAATTTTCGTAAAAGTACATTTTCATGGTGATGTTATTCTTATTTATTTATTTACGTAAAATTTTATAATTTTCAATCTGAATTGACTCTTCCCTTGTCTTATATCTCCTAATTCCTAAAAAATTAGGTAAGAGTGTGAAACTATAATTTCTCTTTCACATAAGGTTGACAAATAAAAGTGTATTAATTCTACCATTTACACCACAATTTGATTTACTCTTTTCAATGAAAAACTTCCAAATTTAGTATAAGACAAGTGATTTAAATGGAGCAGATACACATAATTAATGAGATATTTTAACAGATTTAGTTTTAGCTAAATAGAAAAACTTCATATCCATATATATATATATATATATGGAGATTTCCCAGAACTAGACGATTTAATTACATCATAAATATATTGCAGTGGAAAGAGAAATGTTAAAAAAAACAAAAAGAAAAAACAAACCTGCAATTCTCAATGGTTTTGGGGAGGAATTCGATGAAGTTGCCCGAGACATTTAAAACCTTAAGCTTAGAGAGACAACCAATGGAATTAGGAAGAGACTTAAGCTGGTTGGACCGAACATCCAACACCTCCATGTTTAGCAGTCTCGCAGTTAAGGATTCAGGAATTTCCTGTTACAGCAAAAATATATTTTTTATGTATAATAACCATAGAATGCAAAAAAAGAAGACGATTTCATTTCTCCTTCTTTATTCTGTACTGAACCAGCCATTAATGTTCATTTTGCCCTTCAAAACTCATCTTTATGATAAGGAAAAAGGAAAAAGACAGAAGATAAGTGAGTTATATATATTTGGAAGCACATGCACTTATCCATGTTTTTGAACTCACTTCGTCATCTTCTTTCTTTTCAGTGCAAGTTGATATATATAATAATAATATATTATTTTTTTGTGTGTGAACTAAAATTAATCAGAGACAGAACATCATATTTTGCAGAGTGTTTGGATTATAGAAGGTTGGAAGTATGAAAAGGTACCTGGAGATTGTTGTTGGATAAGTCCAACTTGGAAATGGTGGCCAAATCGAGAGAAGGTTTTGGAAGAGAGTCCAAAGACATGCCACTCAAATCCATGACCTGAAGCCTCTCTTTCTCCAAGCCTTTGTTTCTCTCCCTCTTCCTCATCATAGGTTGATGATTATGAAGGTGTTGCAGATGGTAGATGTTCATGGCTGAGTTTGAAGAGATTGGAAAGGTTGAGAGAGAAAGCAGAAATGAAATGGAAGATTGTTTCGTATGCAGTGAGATTGATGAGATTAAGAAGGAAAAGACGTACGGAATAGGATTGAAGAGTGACGTGGAATGGAAGTACAAGAGCCGTAGGGTCAAATCTTGCTAACAAACCCACGTTCTTCATTTCATTACCATTTTAGATTCACATATATTAATCTTCTTAATTATTCCAAATATTTATTTAATCACAATAATAAAAAATCATCATATATTTATAGAGAGATTGATTTTAATATATCAAGCATTCTATACCACTTGTTTCTCTATCATCTTATAATATAGTTCATTCATTTTTTTTCTCTAAACGTCAATTATTTTGCTGAGCTGTAAGTCTCTAACCTGATTTATATATTTAATGATTATTTATTAAGAAATTTAGTTCTATAAAATGAATATTTATACTGGGAAATAGATTGATGACTAAAATACTAATAAGTAGTTAATAGTTTAATAGAAATAAAACTCTCCTTCAAAATAGCAATTAATATCAAATTAAAAGAACATGGGACCACACAAAAAATTCAAGCATATCTCTTTTGCAAATTAATTGTAAAATTAAATAAAAACTTATTGGTGTAAAATATCTTTATTGAACAACATGGTTTTTTTTTTTCTTGAAGGAGGTTGAATTGAATCCTTTACTACTATGCTCAAAAACTTGATTTTGTTTATTTATATGTAATTATTTTTTTCACCTGATCAATATATTGATTATTATTCTTTGTGTTGTCGCATATAATATATTTATAAAAAAAAATATTTTAACAATATTATTACAATCTATTTCGTTACATTGCTATAATTTAAGATTCTGATGTTATAGGGGATAGTTTAGTCTATTACATAAATTAATTGGTGGTGGTTTTTCTAATTAGGTTGTTTTATGAAGTGACTATCTTATTATAGAAAGTAAAGAAAATAATTTTAATAATTGATGACAAAATTATTTTTGATATTTTTGTATATATGAATAATAAATCTAAGATCTGGTTAAATATCAATGCTATTTTTTTTATTAATGACTGGTATTGTTTTATTTTTACTACCTTTTTGGATTAGCCTAATATATTTATGAAAGATACATATTTGTTCAAGAAGATAGAGACATGGTTGAATGAATCTTGTTGTAAGAAAGTAAAATAATATTTGAATTAATTTTTATTCAACCTTTAAACATCACATAAAATTTTAATTAGGTTGAGTTAGCGTGCTTTGATCAATTTTTCATCAAAATAAACTTAAAAATTTACTCCGTTGAATTCAAATATTTGTTAATAATAAGCATGTAAAATATTTAAATGAAAAATAACTACACATATACAATTTATCCTAAATGTTTTATGGAATTAAATAATTTAAAATTATTCATCACAAAGCATGTAAGTTATAAAATATATAATTGTACAAATTCAATTGTTAGAAATATAAAAAAAAAAATTAACCAAGTCAGATGATTTTTATAAAAATTAAATAAAAGTATCACTAATTACATGGATTTGTTTGATAATTGACTCTTACCTGGCACACCATATAAAATTACCTTTGAACAAGTGTTGCAGTGGTCTAAAAAACAAATAGCCCTGTGTGTAATTAAGAAAGGAATCGTTTGAAAAATAAGAAATAATTCTTTTAATGTTATTCTAAAAATAAATTGATTCTTTCTATTTGTTATATAAACATACTTGGCAATAGCAAAAAAAAAAAAAAGTATACCACTATAAATGTATTATTATATAAGGATTGACTTACATATTAAATTTATCATATATTTTTTCTTAATTAATTGTATAAAACTTCTTACATAAAAAATTTATAAATGTATAATTCAAAATTGATTATTTTGTAGGAATACTTACATAAAAATAAATCACTGAAACATCTCTATTAATTTTCTTTACTATATTATTTTTTGTTGAAAAATATTATACAAATAATATATTATATATAAAGTTGAAAAAGGTTCTTGTTATCTGTGTTGGTGCCGCGAATCTTGGACTTCTTGTGATTTTTTTGTTGAGTTTACAGAAACAATAATGCATTAATTTGATTATATTTATTCATTGTTAGCACAACATCATAGACATTTTGATGCACACACCATAAGTCACTTAACTTTGTACAATTTTTTCAACTCTTATAATTATTTGAATTGTTTTTATGTTCCATTTATATTGTTAGACCAAATCAAACCTAGTTGGTAATGTCATACATCAAATTAAGATTATCATTGAATTTAGTTGCAAGGTCAGCAACTCCAAGATAAATGTCGTACAACTCATGCATAACATTCCAAAATACATATCATGTTACCAAGATAGTGATGTTTTCATTTCATACAAGTAACACGTGTCTTCGAAATTACATGGAATATATCTATATTATATGAAATGATATCTTTCTACTTCATTTTGTCAAATTAAGTTTGATTTTAAATCATTTAAAAGTATTAAAGTATATATAAAGTGTAATTTTTATCTTAATATAAACTTATTTTGTAAAGTTTATTTATAATTTGTTAAGAAGTGTATTTTAAGTCTGATTTAATCTTATAAATTTGTTTGTAGAATGAGGTTTATATCTATTTACACACTATAATTTTATTTTATCTCTACACGATGTAAGATTTTTAACTCACCTTACTTTAAGACATATAATATATTTTACACCATTTTATTTATTATCCTTTAATCGTCTCACTCAATCACGACTATCCAAGTATAGTAAAAGTTATAGATGTAGAAAGATGTTAAGACAAGTTAGACGATGGTGATTATCGTCATATATATATTGTGGTGGGACAATAACTAAAAGAAAATTTAACATTAGAAAAAAGTAAATTCATTGAGGGAGACAATTAATCTTAACTCTAGATATTATGTTAAAATAATAAATTTTAAATCTAATTCAACTTTACTAAACGGTTAGAGGCTAAGTTTGTATTTATTTATATAGTGTGAATTTTTAAACATACGAAATCTCTGATAAAATTAAAATTCATTATCTAATAATATATTTTTAAGTTAAGTATTTAGATTGGACATTTTAAAATAATTGTAAATAAATTTTATTTTTATCATGTTAATATGCATGTTTATATTATATAAGGTATGGTGAGTTTAAAAAATGTTAAATTGAGGATAAATATTGTTTTTAGTATAAATATAAGAGTTATAACATTTAATGAGTTTAATTACGATGATAAACTTACCGGTCCCATAAGAATTCTTTTTGTCTAACTTTTATTGAAAAGTTGATTTTATCTTAACAAAATGATCAAGTTGAAGCTTTAGGGTGATACCTACATATTATTCAACGGTAGCATGTAAAAACCCTACGTTAGACAAAGAAGAAAATTCAACTCTTTTTAAATATAATTTTTTGTTTGGAAATACTATTAAATGAGTGATGACCTTCTTTTTTTTTTTCAGCTCTTTAAAGCTCATTTAAACCACTAAATTATAGTTTGTTTTCTGACCTAATGCTATAGAGTTATGAAATATTAGAGAAAAATATATTTGTCAAACGAAGAAAATTTTATCAATGTAATGTTCACAAAATAAATTTTAGGTATTTGAAAAAATAAAAAACTTAAACCTTTCATTTTTAAACGTGACAAGTTGTAACTAAATTAATGTTTCATTCAAAATGACATTTTAGAATATCAAAGTCTCTTAAACGTTTCTAACCAACATCAAATTACTCTAATGTCATTCTTCATCAAAGTTGTAAACACTAGCTTCTATTTAAATGTGATTTTTTCCCATAAAAATAGCTTAGTTAATGTGCGTGTCCAAAACACGCTATTTTTATATAACGTTAACTTTTTTTTCCTTATTTAAATATTAAATACTATCAGTATTTATGGTCTATATTGAGAAATAATGAAAAAATTAAAAATCATTAATATAATAAAGGTTGCATCGGTAATATTAAAAATCACTAATTAACTATTTTTTATATATGTGGTCATGTTAGAAATATATATATATATATATATATATATATATATATAATATTTAACGTAAAAATGGCAACATGCATGGGTTTGAAACGTTGATGTAAACATACTATTTATTACTTATGTACTTTAATTTTGATTAGATATAATATACTTCGTACGATTTAAATTAATACTTGAAAGTGGAGAAAAATAATTCAATCATGGAATATACAGAGTTGAAAAAAATGGAGTAAAAAACTAAAAGAAGAAAAGAAACAAATATATATATATATATATATATATATATATATATATATATATATATATATATATATATATATATGAATGGTTTAATACCTATCTTGGTCTCTCTTTTGGCAAGGTTTGTTCAAAGTGGTCCTCCCTTTTTTAAAAAGTTTACTTAAGTCCCAACTTTTGCAAAAACTGAGCAAATCGGTCCTTTTTGGTAACGACGTTAACTTTGTTAACGACAGAGCTGTCAGGTGGCTAATATCTGATGATGTGGCATTGTTATGTGTTTTAAAAAAATAAAAAATTATGACGTGTAAATTAAAATAGTTAGGGTTAAATTAAAAAATGAATTTGGGATAAATAATTAGGGATTTGAATTGTTCGAATTAGGGATTGGAATTGGGAAAACTTCCTTATGAAACTGTAGGAATTCATGGAAATTAGGAATCAATTGCACATATTGGCAATACAATTTGAAATTGGGAATTGATTAGGGTATAAGGGGGTTTTTCCTGAAAACGGGGACACTGTTGCGGTGAAGAGGTGCAGCCATAGTAGTCAGGGGAAGAATGAATTTTTGTCTGAGTTATCTATCATTGGGAACCTGAGGCATCGGAATCTGGTTCGGCTTCAAGGGTGGTGCCATAAAAAAGGGGAGATTCTGCTGGTGTATGACTTGATGCCCAATGGGATGTTGGACAAGGCTTTGTTCGAAGCTAGGACACCTCTTCCATGGTCTCACCGGCACAAGATTTTGTTGGGCGTGGCCTCTGCCTTGGCCTACTTGCATCAAGAGTGTGAGAATCAGGTGATTCACAAGGACATCAAGACTAGTAATATAATGTTGGATGAAGGGTTCAATGTCGGGTTCAATGCCTATTGTTCCAAGAACCAAGCCTTCCACAGGTTTCTGTACTTCCCACTCTTACTTACTGATGAGCTTGCAAGATAGTGTATCTGACTGTGATGGTATAATCACCATTTCACATTAGGGTTCATTCACAATTTCAAATTGTATTGCCAATCTGTGCAATTGATTCCCAATTTCCATAAAACCCTACAGGAAGTTTTCCCAGTCTCAATTCCTAATTCGAACAATTCAAATCCCTAATTATTTACCTCAATTTCATTTTTTTAATTTAACCTTAACTATTTTAATTTACACGTCACAATTTTTTATGTTTTAAAAACACATAACAATGCCACATCATCATATATTAGCCACTTGGCAGCTTTTCTCCATCTCTCTCCCTCATCTCTTCCTTCCATCTCTTCCACCCAACGCCGGCGACCGCAACTCCATGACAGTCCACACCAGCACCTTCATTGGCGCCATTCAGATTTCTAATAACAGCCACCAGAGAACCTTAGATCACAAATCGTGCAATCAACACCAACTCCAAATCGAAAACTTCACAATCTCTAATCGCAAAATCAAAACAGAATCGAAACCCCAATTCCAATCAATGAAAGAATCCAATTACATAAGAAATCCCAAATTTTTCAATTTTAGTAAACCCTAAACTTCTTAATCGGAACCCTAATCCCAATTAGGGAAAACCATATCTGCAGAGAAGATCAAGACCAACCCCCAAACGCGAAACAGCAACCCAAAACTTTGGTGAGCACCCGAAACCCTAAAACGCAAAATTAGAAGGGGAGGAGAAGAAGAATAAAGCCTCCATCTTTGCGCCGCGAAAAGCTGCCACCAAAACACACACCGCCACGAAGGAAAACATTGTGCCTCTACCACGTAGTCGCCACCCCCTCGCCGACATCGCCACGCCAACTGAGAAATAGTGACTCAAAAAAATAATCGTGTCAGTCTACCGTTAGCCACATCAGCTGGTTTTTAACGGTGTTAGTTTTGGAGGATTAAAATCAAAGTTTCCTTAACTAGTTTTTAAAGGTGTTAGTTTTGGAGGACTAAAATCAAAGTTTCCTTAAGAAGGAGAACTAAAATATACCTTACTTTGAAGGAGGAGAGACTAAAACCAAAACCAAACCCGTTTTTGATAGTTCAGGAACTAAAAACATATTTAATCGTAAAATTTATTAGTATTGTCATAAATATTTTAAAAATTGCAAATTGAGAAATTTTAACAGCTTAACTATTTTATAGTTTTTTATAGTTTTTTTATATATATGTACTTTATAGTTTTTTATATATATGTACTTTATAGTTTTTTATATTTTATAGTTTTTTATAGTTTTTTATATATATGTACTTTTTTATAGTTTTTTTATATAAATTGTCGCATGAGATTTAAAACCGTTGACTTCGCGCGTACTATGTAATCAAGTTGCTTTAATAACTCGAAGGGAGAATGATAGAATTGTTTTACGCTAAATATTTAACTCTAAAAAACTATTTTTTTGATTAGTGATAGTGTTATTTTTTGTATTTTAGTAACCTAAATAATTTATATAATATATACATGACATGTCTATATCTATCTATCTATCTATCTATCTATCTATATATATATATATATATATATATATATATATATATATATATATATATATATATATATATAAAGGATAAAATCAAAATTCTATTTAACGTGATTTTTCTTTTGATTATGAGCTTAATTTCCTTATCACGGTTTTTTTTATCAGCTTTCCATATCTCGGTAAATTATCTACAACTTCATATTAAGAGATAGCTTTATAAATAAATTTATAGATCATAAATGACGTCCATTTATTTAATATAAAAAAACATTTATTTTTAATTAAAAACACTAGAGAATAAACCAAAGTACTATCAATACTCAATAATTTTTAGAATATCATATTTAGTTCCAATCTAAGATTAAAATATATTATTTTTTAAACGTATGGTTATTGAATCGTGTCATAATTTTGTTTGAAGCTAGAGTTTTAATATGATGGAGTAACTTCTTATATATGAATAAAGTCTAAGTGAGTTCATCCTTAAATATGAGATATGATCTTCTATATAGAGTTTTCTCCATTTGATACATTGATCATTTATATGATTTAGGTAATTAGTTATTTCATTCATATATTTTAGGATATCGGTACATTATTGAGACACAATAAACCAAAGATCTAATACACCATTACAAGTATCAAAGGCAAAAATTTTCATACATGCTGTATAAAAAGAATTTTCGAAGTTAATTCACTATTATATATAAACCAAATGATCTTAATGATACACAATATATATTTTCCATTGAAAACCTAAAATTACAATTTATTAAAACTAATTTCCTCTGCATTGGTTTTTCTTCCACTATTTAGGTTTTGCACAACATTTTATACTATGAATTGGTCTTATATCTAGTCAATGTAAGACTTCCAATATTTATCTATTGATTATTGTTATAAATACTCTTCTTTGAAAATATTTTCTATTTATAAAAATAATTAAAAAAAGTCATTACGAATCCTTAACTAATTAACATTGTAAGATAAAGAGAAGTGATTCATTCTTAATGTTGGTTAAATTTTGGTAGACGTAAGGGTTGTATTAAATATACAACATTGAATGCATGCCTTTATTTGAAGGAACATTGTGATAATTAATATAATATGTCAACAAAAGTAAATGTTAGGAGTACATGAGGCCAATGGTCTATGAAAAAAATGACATTGTCCTTTTGACAAAGTTATTCGCATGAAACAACTTTAACATGTTCTTCCAAAAAAAACCTTTTGATATTGATATTCTTTGACATCCACTTGATAGTCAAGTGATAGAACATTATGTATAAACATGGTAAAAACAATTATTCGTTAAAAATATATAAGTTTTTGAAACGTTTGCATGTACTTAAGATGTTTTGTGTTTGTTATAAAACGTTTGCATCAGATGTAGTCAAATGATAAATTGTATCTATATATAATTATTTAATATTGAAACAAATTTATGCTTTAATACTTTGTTATAAAATCTTAATCAAAATAACTTGAGATTTGGTAATATTTTATCTAATAATAAAAGAGAAAAGAGAAACAAAACCACCTAAAATAAAGCATAAGTACATTCTCCGAACTGGTAAGATATTGTACGTTTTGAACCAAACTCTCACGAATTTGTTTTTGGTAGCACTCCAAAAAACCTCTTCTTATGTGTATATAAACTCATTCATATCTTATTTTATCTTATGTGAGACTTTGTTTGTACCCAATAGATACGAGTTTAAGAAAATGTATTATAAATGTTATGTACTAGTTTTTTTAAAATATTTTCAATTACTTATTTATATATATAAAGCTTATTTTGGTTTCATAAACTCATCTTATTTATATTTTACAATCTCTTTGTATATGAATATGTAAATGGATTCCTATAAAGTTTATTCGTATATATTGTTTAAATAGGTTATATAAAGAGGCGTGTGTTGCACTTGATAATTTATGTCATCATACATGAAAATTTCTTTAGTGGACATTCTCTTCTTTTATCTTTTATATATTGCACTCGTATTTATTTAGATTTTAAATGAGTATAATTTGTCTATGTCTTGTGAAATATAAATTTTATCATAAAATTAATATATTTTTTATGCTTTGTAGATAAAAATAGAGCAATATACATTTTATTTTGGGTGTAGATAATATATTTGAAGATATATCTTGATACATGCATTTGAGAATAAGTAGCTAGATTTGTTTAAAAAAAAATGTTTTAGGGAATCTTCTTTCGTTGTGCAGGCAGTGATAATTTATTTTATACACAAAAACAATTCCACAAATTGTAATAATTTATTGTTTTGTGTGGTCATCCATTGTTTCTTCATCTTAATTTTTGCAAATTCTTCTCATTAACCTCAATATAAAATTTCTTAGGTACAACTTATCTTTTCTTTGACTTCACTTTTCTCTCTCTTTTTTTAATATACTGTGACTGTACCATACTTTCGTAATTTTATTCAAAATAAAGCAGCCAATATTGTTTATCATTTCTTTCTTTCACCAAAAGATAAAATCCCGTTTAAGAAAACCCCTTTTCCGTACGAACAAATTCAACAAATGAGACTTTATTTTCGGTCAACGCTGGTACACCGTACGTTTGGAAACAGACATTGTCCGTTTCAGAATTTTAAAAATCAACTCCCACTAATATATATTTCAGTTATATTTATTTACACTTTAAGACATAATATTGATTTTATCTAAAATTATTTTAATTTATGTATCAAACCAGCCCTTTATATGTATTCATTAGTTGTTGTTTTCTATTAAATTGAAATATATTTAGTTTTGTTTGCCAAATTTACTCAAGAAATAAAAGAAAATAGTAGTTGTAATTTTACATTTTTGAAAAATCAAATATTTTATTCGTGCTCTTTTTTTATTATATATATATATATTTTATTTATTTACCCAACATTATATATATCTGTATCAAAAGTATGTATACATTTTCTTTTTGTAAATTAAACCCACTTTACTATATCTGCTTTAAAAAAAGTCAGTCGAAAAAAGTTGGAAACACGACTACATACACTGTATACAGTTGTAAACGTTGACCGTTTAGTATATAGTTATAATAAGGTTTAATTCTTCTTTTGTTTCCAGTTTGGTTGGAGTGTGTCAAATTCGTTCTCCTTTTAGAAAAATATCAATTTCGTCCCATATAAAAAAAATTTGTGTCAATCAAGTCATCTCGGTTAAATACAAACTAATGGTGTTAAAAACTTAAAGTGAGTTTTGAATAATAACCACTTCATGGGTTCGATCCCTGATATTGCAGTGGATAAAGTGAGTTTTGAAAGCAATAATTTTTAACGGATATGACTTGATTGACACAAATTTTTTTCTATATGAGAACGAAATTGACATTTTTTTAAAAAAGGGACGAATTTGACACACTTCAACCAAACTGGGCACAAAAGAAGCAATTAAACCTTATAATAACTTTTAAAGGTTACCAGAAAAAGTTCGAATAGTATTTTATTAACTGAAAAGATATTTTTCAGTAAGTTCTTTCGGAAGTTGAAATAAAAAATAATATATTAAAATAAATTTTACCTTTCATATTAATTCGTTTTATAAATGATGATTTAATTCACCCATAATTAACTTTAACTTATCATGTTAAGTCAAGGAGAGATGAAATGTAATTTAACATGTCACATTACTACCATGCAAAATCTGTTATAGTAAAATATAATTTTTATTACGAAATATTAATCTTTAATTTTTAACTTTTTTAAAACTTCATAAAGAGGCAACATACACTTTCAACCATCATCAGAAGAATTATATATATATATATATATATATATATATATATATATATATATATATATATATATATATATATATATATATATATAAAGTATTGTACTTACTGGCCTAATTTTTGCCCCCACAAGTTGGTTTTATCGATCAATTCCAAATAGAAAAATTACAATTAAAATGTGATAGATTTAAACATGAGGTAACTAATGTATTTTAATGATATAATTAAGATTAAAGTATTTCATAAATTAAAATATTTTTATTGAATCTTTATTATTTTGTTAGGTATATCAAGTAATTAAAATTTTATATGTTTTAATTGAGTTTCTATTATTTATTTATTTTATTTAATTGAGTTTCTTTTGAGTTTATTTGGTATATTAAGTATTTAAAAATTTAATAATTTTTTAATTAAGTTTCTATCATTTACTCTTTTAGTGCTTCTCCACCATGCTGCATGTTTGCACTAGAAGCACCACACTTCATGCCACAAGAACGTTGCAATAACACCACATGGGATTCAACTTCAGTTATCGTAAAACCGCCACCATTGTCCATAGTAAAATAAACTGTGTTTGAATATTGTGTTATTTAGACAACATGTTTTTTTTTTATCTGATTATTTCAGTTTTTATTTATGCTTTGATTAGTTTACATGTAATTTAGTCTTTGACAATTTTGATACACTTAAGTAAACGTTGATGTTTAAATTGAATTTTCGTATTTATTATGTTAGATAATCGGTTGTTATTTATTTGTAATTACATGTTCACATACAAATAATCATATCATTTAAAAAAAATATCATTGATTGGTTCAAAGCAACAATGTAATATGTTCTTGAGTAAACATTTATTTAATTTGAAGAGACATATTAAATGCATTGATTTTTATCATAATCGATATACTATTTTTTTATTCTATATCAATTTAAAATATTTGTTTTAATAGATATAATATGCTGTTTTGGGGGAAATGGCACTATATTTAATTATTATGCAAGAAACTATTTTGCCGTAAGCCGGTGAAATGAATCCGTACAGTTTCTGATTGCACTATATATAATTAACTTCGAAGGGAATTAATGAATCAATGAATAAAGACACTGTTACTGAATCAACAGAAGAAACTGTAATCCAAACATAACCAGGTACAAACAACCAAATCGAAACCATTCATAGATTTACAACTTTTCAAATCTGCAAAATATTGATCAGCATTTGTTAAGTTTGTATATTTAACAAAAAGCAAGACTAACTGAGATTCGGTGTATTCTTGTTAGAACCTAAGTATAAATAACTCCAAATTAACAAGTTAAAATAATGTTAGATCAGTAGAAAGACAAACGTGTTCGTGTGCAGTATCCATTCCATTATATGCTGACAGTCAGACAACCAAAGAAACAGCAGAATGAGATTCCTTGAAAAAGCAGAGACCATCTACTGAGATTCATCGTGTTCCTTCCTTTTAGACGTTCCACATTTCGAAAAAACGTTATTGATAGGAGTAGTTGGCACTGGTATCAATTTCCCAATCACAGCAAGAGGCCAACTGAAAAGTATGAATGTAAAGAGTATGAGGGGTGATATCACGGTACCACTTCTGCATAATAAGCCTTTCGAGCAAATGCTAGCGAAGATTTAAACAGTCAATTCAAGACATTACAAGTTTTCACTCTGAAAAGTTATATAAAAGAAGCATGCAAAGAAAAGCATGAAATTGGCTGGCTGGCTGGCTCCATAGAGTGTACGATTAACTGACCTAATGAATCCGATAATGACACAGATGATCCACTGCTTCCAATTTAGCCTTACTGTTTTTGTAAACTTGCCCAGGAATTCAATGATGACAATCTGAAAAACAGTGCAATTTTATGTCGCCCTTATACACATTTCATAGCCATGGCTTAAAACTAGCAGAGGAGTTGTCAGACTAACCTGAAGCACAAGAGTTAATCCAATTATACCCATAAAAAGGTAGTTTCTTGTGACTCCTTTAAATATGTTGTATTCATCTGGCTTTCGAGCATTAAATTCATTAAATATCTGCAGATTTGGAAGAATTTTGTCTTTGTTGTCACTCATCAAGTACAAGAGAATAAGAAGAAAAACAACTTGACCACAAATATAAGGAGAAAAAGCAAAATGAATTGGGAACATATCCCATGCCATTCCACAATCAAAACGATTTAGTAGCAATATACAATTGCAGGAACAATGAGGTAACAATTGAGCAACAACGAAAAAACAATATGTTAGAGGCAAGCCACCCAAAATCTTACGTGAATGTCAAAAATTAAACACCAAATAAACCGCTTCTATGTGACTAAAAAGTTCACACAACTTTCGAAAATCATGTATCTAACGACAGCACCAGAGCAAATAGTCGATTATGAAATTGCATAAGAGAATAAATCATGGTATGCCTAGCTTTAGGCCAATAAAGCAACCTCCAAGCGCCCTCAATCATTCAAAGCTATGTCAAGAGAATTTGTAGAGTTGTTTTCTGGTGTTTTATATCAGTCAAAATGTTTATTACTACTAATTACCAATTTTACATCCAAGTTATAAATATGTATCATGAATATATGAATTAATTTCTCCCTAAATATCTTGGAAAACTTCATTAACTGTTCAATACCCTAAGTATTTTCCATCTCATTTTCTTTCCTCTAAGAATTTTTGTTAGCTATGATCGCCATCACAGCACCCCAACATAATTTCAACCATGGAAGTGGGCAAGTCAACAGCTGAACAAAGCCCCCATAACTAGATCCACACAATTCAAACTGATTCTGTTTGGTAAATAAAAAAGACATAGAATTGTTGGGAGAATACAAAAGGTGAAAGAAAAGACTTGAAAACTAATATAGAAATTTAAATAGTTTTAGTTGAAAGGAAGCGGAGAAAAAAAAAATGAGGCAAAAAGTGAGAAATAACGTCAAAACTGACAATGAACTTCATATTTTTACTCTATTTCCATTCAAAAAACATTATTTCCACTACTTCCCAACCATATTTTCACTCTATTTCCGTTCAACAGGCACTAATTCCCCTCTTTCCTTCATCCTAGGAAACACAGCTTAAGGAGGGTTGGTACTCAAGCCGAGTGTTGTTAACCAAATTATAGCATAAATGCAAGTATAGACGTTACCTTGCAAGGTGATTCTATAAAGTTAAATTAATATTTAGTCTAACCATCTATCAGATCATCAGCAAATATCTTCAAATATCTAAGTTCATGCTCAAGATGACAAGATGTCCAGTTCTCGGCATAAAGGAGTGTGATCTCACGTTGATTAGATATGAATTATAATATATAACTAGGTACAAATCTCATCTTGCAAGGTGGATTTGTGAAGTTTAGTTAGGCCTAAATACTAAGGCATGTCTATCATATATATCAACCATAATGTGACTTCCACTCATGATATAGCCAGATTATTGACTTTCCACCATTGACAACACTGCTCAAGCAATGCGTATACCCTCCATACCATCCATGTTTCCACCTAATCACTAGAACCACCAACCTATTATATTGTCAAGGAGAGGAAAAGTATGAGATGCAAATGGGTTCGGTCCAGAATAGGAGAGGTAAAGTTGTCAAGGAGCAGTATGGATCTTTGCATAGCCACCATGTTGAAAATCAGAAAAGTTTGTTTGTGGATGGGAGGAAGGAAGATGAGGGAAAAAATGGATTTTAGAGATGAAAGCATCGGGCAGATATAATCAGCTGAAATCTTTTCATCATCAGGCGACCAGGTCTAATGCGAGGAGGTGAAGGACTATGATACCACTTGCTAATCACAAGAACTCACATTGTTGTCTGACACAGGAAGAGTGAAAGCAAATTTTGGCGTCAGTGACCAGGTCAGGTGGGCTTGGTCATCATGCTTCAATCAGTTAGAACTTGAGGATAAGGTGAAATACATACCCCTTACTAACAGCTAGTAATAATAGTTAGTAAGGTTAGTTGATTGAATTAGTAAGGCACATTGCCAATAAGAATAGCTATCTATTTTCCCATTGCAAAGTCATGAAGACTTACTTGACAGAGAACAAATGCGTTAAATATCAAAGTATTCTTCACTTTGATTGCATGCACATTGTTGTCATGGTTCAAACCCAGTATGCTTCTACCTCGGAAATTGAGTACAAGTAAGACAGATACTTGGTACATTGCCTGAAAGTTTCCAAAAAATATTGATTTAGACACAATAAGTAATTTGTATTATTTCCTG
Source organism: Vigna radiata var. radiata (assembly GCF_000741045.1). NCBI lineage: Eukaryota > Viridiplantae > Streptophyta > Magnoliopsida > Fabales > Fabaceae > Vigna > Vigna radiata. The sequence goes on from NC_028355.1 coordinate 3,149,568, forward strand.
ATGTTTCAAAATCCGCAGAAACTACAAGGGGTACTAATAAATAAGAAACATAATTCACCTGTATCAGCAAATTCCTCCACATAATATTTGTTATGAGAGGCTCTCTGAAAAAGCAAGCAAACAATTTGTCAATTCTATCTCATATACTAAGCACATAATAAAACTGTAAACTATTGGCCCATAATTAATAAAGAAGAATTTGAATATCAAGTATTGAGAGAACGGTACAAACGCAAAACTAATGGGCTCTGCACAGAATTTGCATAGCTTTAGTAGAGCGTGAAGTATTCAACAGATTTTCAATTCTTTTATGGATATCTCAATTTTTGTTTGGTGCAATATTCTCTTCAAATTTCTTTCTTGTGAAAGAAGATTCAAACTTATGTTTAGATAATAAAGCTCCAAATTGAATTAACCATTTTTCACAAATCCATTCTACAGATCCACGCATGCCTCCATAAATGCAGCTTTCACTAACAGCTTAATGCCGATCGACAACTCTTATCTTTTGTTTCAGAGGGAGATTTTGCATAACTTAATATGACTGAATTGTAGTTCAATTGATATAACATTAATTTTTTGCTTTCCTTAAGTGATATCTCGTCCTGTTCTTGCATATTATCCTCTCTTTAAATACATTTCTTCTATTAAAATATCCAAAAAATAGAAAAAAAAAAAAAACATTACAAGAATTAGCTTTCCACCTGTCTTGATACTTTCCTAATTTTCCAAGCACTGTGTAATACTATAGTAATAAAATTCCTGACACCTTTCAAACAAATGCCATGATCTGAAGTACCCAATAAAAATCATAAAAAGAAAACAATATATTTGACCTTCGACCAACAGGAGTTCGATCCATGAGGTGATCAGTTGGTGGTTCCGTTGCCAGGGCTAGCGCTCCCAGGGTATCCATGATAAGATTTACCCAAAGAAGCTGTAGAGCAATCAAGAGACATTTTTAATGTCATCCTAACTTCATATGTGGGCATAACCCAGAAAGAGAAATAGAAAATCAACCTGCACTGCATTTAATGGAACATCACCAGTAGAAACTGCAGCAACAACATTTATCACTAGGGCGGCCACATTTACTGTAAGCTGAAACTGGATAAATTTCTGAATATTTGCATAGACAGATCGTCCCCATCTCACAACCTACAATCATGGAGAAACACAATGTCATTATCAGTTGTCCTTTAAATACTTAAATGAACCTCAATTGTATAAAAATAAAACTCTCGTTATACAGTTATTAACCAAAAAGTGCATTTCTACTATTAATGACAGGAAAACAACAACTCGAGAGGTGAAGAGCCGACATTCATCACTGCTAAGCACAAATCAAAATCTCTCAAGGTAGTACTTACCTTTACAACTGAAGCAAAATTGTCATCCAAAATAATGATATCAGAGCTCTCTTTGGCAACTTCTGTACCTTGGATACCCATTGCAAGACCTATATCAGCCTATATAAAAAAATATATAGCATTACAAAGAAAGAAAATAAAAGCTAGTTCACTACTTTAAAAAAATACTCATGCACTGGAATGATAGTTCAAAACTTTAAAATTAAAATAAAACTTACATAATGTAACCACTAATAGGAATTTTTACGAGTATACAACAATATTATATAGAAATACCAGCCACATTATCGAACCAAATGAATCATTACTATCAATGTCATCATTGTAATGGATACTTACAAACAATACAGGCACATGCCTAAAACTTACAAACATAAGCTTCAAAAAATTGTAAATACTATGCAAACCTCATGAAGGGCAGGAGCATCATTTGTTCCATCACCAGTTACAGCAACAACATGACCTTTCCTCCTCAATGCTTGTACTAGCAATAATTTGTCATTGGGAGATGACCGTCCCATTACCTGTTACATAATATTGGTAAAAATGTTATTTGCAAAAATATATACCACAACAAGAGCACAAAAGCAAGGCTGTCATAATAATTTGATTCTACCGATATCCTATCAGCAATTTCATCTCTCTCTGCATCTGACAGGCCACGAAATGTTTTTCCTTCAATGATGTTTGGTTCTGTAGCATCAGCGAATGAACCAAGTATTCCACATTCGACAGCAATTGCTTTTGCAGTTTTCACATTGTCACCAGTGACCATTTTCACCTGTGATTAGAAATCCAAACCACAAAAATAAAAAATTGGAAATGCATTAGCAAAGCATATTTCAATTCTTAATTTAAATACTCAATTAGTATAATATTGGAGGAAATCAAATAAGCTAGTGTTGGTTTTTGAAATCTTAAAGGCTTCAAAATTCAAAGCAATGGCACACATATTTGGTTGGTGCAGTGAATAAATGGTATTGTAGGCACAATACCTTTGCAAGATAATAAATCTGTTCTTATATATGCAGCCTACAAAAATAGATTATTTATTCCTACGAAAGTCTTAAAATTAGAGTTTATAATTGTTAACAATATGATTTTAGGGATAGGTTTTGGCTGTACTTTGGGTTGCTCCAACCCAACCCAATGCCCTCACACTCTCAATATATTTTCAACACTTATATACTTGATCTAATCCATAACATGATAATATAACTATATTGATCTGTTCTAAAATAGATATTACAAAACAATAACTAGGTTTTAGTTTCACAATATATGTTAAATATTGATAACGTCAACATGATCACTTTGACTCAAACCTGTATCATGTATTACCAGGTCTTGGGTCAAATTAGATTCAAGTTGAAACAAATGACCCTATCAAAACTTCGATAAGCTAAACTGGTCCTATGATCACCCCAGTGAGCATAACCTCCACACAAGCCTCCATTATAAATCATTTCTTACTGTTTAGATATATAGGATGAGGATCATCAATTTCACTCATTTCTTGACATCATTTATAAAGAGAACAATTTCTATTTTGGTTCACCAAAGTCCTATATGAATTAAATTTTCATAAAATGTTGAAAATGCTTGAATACTTCACCAATACATATCACTAAAGTGTCCAAGAATATCACTATAAGGTACACGAAGAAAATTGAAGTATAGGTATTTCAAAGGTTAGATACTTCACTCACAATTGGTGATGCACCGAAGTGAATTGGTATAAAATATGCATCATCTATACTTCACAACAAAACAACTTTCAATCAATTTTATGAAATACCTTAACCCCAGCCTTTTGACAAAGTAGCACTGCATCTTTTACACCGGGACGGCAAGGATCCTGAATTTCAATATAGAAACATAATTTTAGCAGCAGAAAATATTTTAAGTCTGGTGCTGTCAAAAACTAGACATGTCCAATGTTTCTCCTTTAAGATACATATAAGAACTTCCATTTAGTAAATCAAAGGGCGAGAAAGATCTAACGAATAAAATAAGAAACTATTAAAATTATCTGCAACCTCCGATGTGGCAAGCTTTTTCTAACAAAACTCACATGCTAGGCATCATTTTGAGACTTTAACATCTGGGAGAGACTGGCTCCCCAAGACTAAATAGTAAAAAAAACCTTTGACTGCTAGGAATAATTGAAATATGAAGCCTGTAAATATGGCCAAACAGCTTGACCTTTAAATTAAAAAGAAAAAGTATGGGATATAATATCATAGTACAAACAGAAAAAAAATAAAAAAGGTGGCAACGCAGGAAGGTTTCCAAATGCATACCTTAAGACCAACAATAGCCAGTAAAATAAGATCATCCTCTGGTAAAGACCAGTGAGCAAGTAGTTCTTCATTAGTTGGAACTTTTTCCTTTTCGTATGATCTATATGCAATGGCAACACAACGTAGACTATCAGCAGCCATGTCTTCAATAGCCTTTTTGAAAAATGACATCTGCAAGACAGAAAAACTTTACACACATGCATATACACAAATACATATTAATGAACAAGAGTCATCCACACAATTCATATATTAATTTTATTTGCTTTGTTTATGTAACATACATAAAATAAAACTACTTTAATATTCTCTAGTCATGAAGAAACTATACAATAGAATCAGTTTATTTAACGTGCATAAAATAAAACAACTTTAATATTCTCTTGTCATGAAGAAAATATATAATAGAATCAGTTGAGATATCCCAGTTTCTCTATTTTCTAAATATATTAGTTCCTTGTATATTCAAGTCTCGTTTCTTGAGTGGGAGGGAATTCTGGGTATTTTCTATAAATAGTTCATCCCCCCAAAAATATACAAATTAAATTATGTAATGATGTGAATAAAAATCAGAAAGCTGTGATCTATTTCGGAAAAGCAATTCTAAAGTGAATCCAACAAAAGAACAAGGGACGGAGAAAAACCAGATGGCAGGAGGTGATAAAAAACCACTATACATAGTAGTTTGAGATGTATTTGGGCAAGAAACCCCATCTCCCTACAAATAAAAAACTGAACACAGTCTAAGAAACCCCTGCCCTTAACTGATATTAACATGTAACAAATTATCAAATCAAACCTTCTCTTCATCCATCCCCACCAGCTGGTCGTTTGCATCAATATAGCCAGTACAGCAGGCTAGGACTATCTCGGCAGCACCTTTCCAGTGTATATGGATGTTAGAGTCGGCCTGCATATATGCATAAAATTATGATGCCCTGGCTAAAAGATGTCATATTTTTAAGCAATATATTAGCTACCAAGTAATGTTTCAGTTAGTCTAGAATACAAATACAATATCAGCATAATTGAATAAAATGCCAATAAGATTGTACCGTTTGTAATGCAACACCGCCTCTCTTTTTCTCTGAATTGAATGGAAAAACATGAATAATTGATGTCTTGGATCTAGCATCCGTAAAATTCATCCCAAGCTGAGATTTGATATAACAGTCATCAATAGTTATAACTTAGAAGCTCATATGTTAGTCCAAAATGAAAAGAAGGGGTGGTAAAAGGACAGAACGTCCAAAACACACCTGTATTCCCCAATGTAAAATTGCCTTTTCCGTTGGTGATCCAGAAACCTCAACATCATTAGCACCCTGTGGGAGAAAAAAAATCAGTGAATGGTAATAGCTCGACCCAAGTATATGTTCATACGCATTTACAATTTTTCTTTCCTCATACCTCAGGTGCATAAACACTACCATTAGTGTTCAGCGCAACACCCTCAATGAGCAGGGAGCAAAGCATAGTATTCTTCAATTCGTGGGGAGGATCAATTTTCTTACCCCCAGCATAAGCCTCAACCACAGTCATCTATCTCATTGAATTGAAAAATGTTAACAAATTAAGAAAATCTGATGCATAAATGCTAAAGACCAATAGAAATGAACTTCCTAAAATTCTTAATTTATCCAATCACATTGGTAGAAATAGAATAGTTGTCATTTTGAGCTCCTACTTTATATTAAAAAGCTCAAAAGATTCTTACTCAAATCAAAGCTTACATGCATAAAAACAATTAAAACAAGAAACAATTTCAAGAAGTTCTCTCCAAGAAGTTGACCTCACAAGTATAAAAAAATTGTCATTTAAATCAATATTTCAAATACAGCACCACGACTAACCTCATTCATAGTCAATGTGCCAGTCTTATCACTACATATGGTTGTGGCAGAGCCCATGGTCTCACAGGCAGAAAGCCTCCTTACCTATAATTCAATGTGCCATATTAAACACAGTTTCACATATCTTTATGTAAAAATTCAATAAAAGTGCAAACATCAATTGGCATACCAAAGCTTTATCTGCCATCATTTTTCTCATCGAGTAGGCCAGCCTATATGACATAATTAATGGAAAAGGGAGTAAGTACAAAAGAACGAGATTAGATAGTGAACCCAAAGAAAAAAAAAAAATTGTATTTTAGATGTGAAAGAAGCATATTAACAATGTTATGTGGGCATATAATGCTTGATAAAAGAATGTGAAAATAAAATCTTTTTTATTAAAGATCACCTGCTAATAAAATATTAGTGGAGAAAGAAAAATGGAAAATCAAGCATCAACTATAGATTCTGTATGGGACCCAATGTGCAATTCACTGACAGATTTTTGCTAATATATGGTAATTATCAAAATTTAAGGAATAAAAAGTGATAAAAACAAAGAAAAATGAAAAATTTATCACCCATGTAAAATGTAAAAAATGTTAAAACATGAATGATGAAAGCAAAAACAAAATATATAAACTAAGAAGCTCAGGTCAAACTGAGCAGACTTACGTTAAAGTAACTGCTAATGGGAGCCCCTCCGGAACTGCAACCACAACGATGGTGACCTATATATTCACTGGGTTATTATCACTAAATATAAATATGGATATACATCTCCAATTGCATCAACATGCTCTAGTAATACAGTATTTATCATTGCACATACCGCAACAGTTACTATCTTAATTGCACCATCAACAGCATCACCAACTTTAGTCTTGCCAGCTTTAAATTGAGGTGAACCATCCGGGTTTTCAGTATGCCCAGAGAAATATCTGCCAGCAAATTTCAATGTTAGACATGCTGATCATAATCTTATCAACAAACCACAATAATATATAGCAACAATATGATAATAACTAAGTTACCTAGCCAGTAGCACAACCAAGACAACAACAGCAACGGAGAGTCCAACAATACCAATGAAAGTAGCTACACCATTTAAGCGAACCTATATTGAAAACTTACATACATGAATAAAGTATGAGAAATAGAAGAACTCAATAACAAATCACAACAAAGAAAAGGACCTGCAATGGTGTTTCTTCACCAGTATCTTCTGAGATGCTAGCCATTAGAAGCCCCCATTCAGTATTGATACCAACACCAGTAACCTGTGGTAAGGAATAAACAAGGAAAAGGTTAAATTAACATATTGAATAATTGAAAGAAATTCGGTAAACATAAATCTATAATTCATTGACCCCAAATTCGACATTCAACCTAGGGAATAAAGTCTTGTTAATAATAGTATGCATACAAGCAAACAGTCAACATCCTCTTTCAAAAAAATGTAACATTCTCTATGGTCCTTTTGATAAGAACCCTGGGAGAACCCCACTAGAAAAGCTAGTCCTTGTAATTGGAGAGACCAAGGGTCAGATATAGTATTTGGATGATTTTTTTTCCAAAAAGATTTCTGTTTGATTATTTATAATTTAAAATAGGTCATGATACTTTGTAAATCGGTGAAAATTAATGAATTGGAATTCCTTTAAATGACGATAAAAAAATTATTTTTTTAGTATTTTGTATGTTTAGGATTTGAAATCCTTACATAGTAAGAGTCACTGATACGAGGTCCATTATTTGAATATTCAACTTTCTTAAAAGTCTTTTGCTAGACAAGTGGATGAATGAATAAGGAAAATGCAAAACACGGTTAGCAGAGGGTTTCATTTTTGTTTTATTCTATTGTTGAAATTAATTAAGAACTTATCTACCTCATCCAACTAGTTCTGAGAATTATCTTATGCGGGACTCAATCGCATAGCTTGCAATTGGATCCTACCATCCGCCATGCTCCACAACCCCAGCACCCAAGTACGCTGGATGTGCAATAGCCCTTTTCACTAGTTTTAGGCAACCACTGTAATGTTGGCATCACCACCCACAAAACCCTCTCTCTTTACAAAAGTCCCTTTAATTAGTAATGACCTCTATTTTTTTTTCTATCCAACAAACAATATATGCAGCAAATTAATTTCTTAGAGACTCTGCTGAGGATAGAACGATTGCTAACTATTGCTTAAGTGGATACACTATTTAATTAGACAAAAAATTAAGGATAATTCTAGAAAATTATACAAATGGTTGACAAATTCGATACCACTAACTAAATCCTATAATTCTTCTGTAGAGATGCAAGAGGGTATATGAAGAGCGGATAATCTGCTTTAAATCCAATTCCGAAACGCTTCCACGATCTACACACGATTTATTGGTCCTTGATATAATTACAACCCACACCTCCACCAAAGTAACTATTGTGTGTTGATTACTACCTCAAAAACTATCCTTCGAAAACTCTTCGTTATGTAAACTAAAATCATCTCACTGCAATTGCAAAAATAAACAGGAAAAAGTCTAAATTACCAGCATTGTGCCACTGCCATCAGCAACTTTACATCCAGACATCAGAAAAGGATCCTTAGAATCTTTATGGACCTGCATAAAACAATAACCAAAATATGTTGCAGAAAAGAAAAAAAAAATCTAACTTTGTAGAAGATAAAAAAGTAAATACTTACAATTTTGCTCTCCCCAGTCATACTTGATTCATCAATTGCAAGAGAGTGACCACTGATAAGAATTCCATCAGCAGGGACCTAGAAAAATTATAAAAGAACTGAATGGCAAAGAAAATGGAACCGACAAGTATAATAAGGAAAAGAATAATAGAAAAAGATCAAGTACCTGGTCACCAATATTTAGGGGTATAACATCCCCAACAACAATATCATATATAGAGATCTCAACCCTTCTACCGCCTCTAATAACCTTCTCATGCACAAATCCAAATAAAAGGTTAAAAATATGACAACAAATTTGATAAAAAAATTGTAATACAACAATCAAGTTTAACTGAAGAAACAAGCAAACCTCCAAGTGTATATTTCTCTTCTCTTCATTTAGGTCTCGAAACTGAAGAGACTGCTTATAATCACTTATAGCTGCAGAACAGCAAGAAAAGAAAGAGGTTAACAGATCATTTGAAGAAGAAACTAATAGAAACCATTATTATAGTTATAATTATAATAACAACTACAGTAAAAGACTGAATGGATAGAGTGGGTAATGAACTTGGACTACACCAAAAGCTTATTAACGAGGAACTTGCAACAGTCATAGAGCAAGTAAATTAACACCGTGTATTATATACCCTTACAAAGCCAATGTAATACCTGTAACAACAATAACAAGAATAACTGCAAAAGCAATGCTTCCCCCATCATACCATCCTTCCTTAATACCCTGCAACAATTTTTTTTTTGTCAAAATGAATGGGAAAAATATCTAAATATTCAAAAAAAAATTCTCTAAATCATAGATTATAAAGAGAAGGGCCAAACATAAAGAAAGTAGGGCAAAAGACCAGACAAATTAATTAATTGTACAAGATAACATTCAAAAGAATGCATATACATATTAAAAAATTCATTAAGTCTGGAAACCATTGGATTCTATGTTAATTGAACATAATTAGCACCTAGTTAATGAACAAACAATAGTCAAAACAAGACTCACAATTTTTCTTCCCCTAAATAAAATGGATTCAAATAATAGCATTCATTGTTCAGATCAACATAAATATTTATTTAGTTATATAACTGTGCAGGAAACATAGCATATAAATAGTTCCAGCACATCCAAAGCTACTCAGTCTATAAAAGCATTGTATGCTAAATGTAGAATACATTAAAACAGAAAAGGCTGTTATCAAATAGCTATAGAGAAATCCAAGAATGCCAAAAAGATAAGGAGTAAGGTTTAAGGATTAATAATTTTATAAAAATGTCTAAATTAGTGGGAGAGAAATGGCAAAAAGGAAAGAACAATACAAAATATGGAGAATAGCATTTGTAATATGAGAGACTCACTTTCAGCACTTTCAACCAAGTACAAACAATTGCATCATAACTTCCCCAGCCAATCTCACCTCAGATTTTATCCCAAGTGCCAGTGAAGCTGCTGCAGCTACCATTAAAATAACCAAGGTCAGGTCCTTACAAGCATCCCACATAAACATCTGTAAAAAAAAAAAACCATAGGAAAAAAAAGGTCACTATAGTATCCCAATCACAAAGAAGAAATTTGTCTACCCTAAAATCATCAAGTTTTTAACTACTCTGAAAAAGTTTTTACCAGAAAACCTCTTCCTTTCTTCCGAGGATAATTGTTGGAACCAAATGAATTCCTACGTTTCAGTAAATCAGCATCATCACCATGAATTCCCTTCTCTAAATTGGTTTTCAACAAAATTGATAGTCCTACAACCTGATAATGATCCAAAAGCAACACTTGAAAATTTATGACACTGAAAAATACTACCAAGTGGAGAAAAAAATATTCTTGGCAAACATACCCCTCCATATTGTTGCAGAGCAGCAGTGTCATGCTCCCTCGAAATTGAAGCAAGTTGTTCTTGTCCAATTGGAAATTCACCAGCAATTGGGGTCGGAGGAGGTTTAATAGGTTCTAACAAATTAAAGCATTACCCATCAATTCTTATAAAAAATAAAAATAAATAGAAGTGCCCTACACTTTATCAATACACTTGTTTAAATAAAGATCCATGGAACAACAAAACTAACTACCAATGAGCATATTCAAGTTTAGGTTCTGAATGCAGAAAGGAGAATGAACCTATCCAACAAGGATGTTGTAAATACAAATATATATTTTAGAATATGAACAAGATAGTGAAAACTATGTGTCACATTCATCCATGTGTCCAATCTGATCATTATGAAAGCAACTTTTGTTCAATTGGTAGAAGTTAGGGCATACGAAAATATCTTAATCTTATCATATCTTAGATTATCTTTTTCAAGTAGCTTATTCGTTGTATCTTAGGATTAATTACTATATGTTCTCATTTTATCATTTATTTGTTTGCTTGATTAATTAGGATTTATGATTAGCATAAAAAAGGACATGTGCTCTGGCATTTCCGTACCAAGAAGATATTGTAATATATATCAATCAGCGATTCATTCTCTTTTACCACTCTTCCTCTCTACCCAAAACCTCCTAATTTCAAAATGGTATAGAAAAGGTCTGATAATTATTAAGAGAAAATGTCAATCCTTTCTTAACTTTGTACCTTATAAATCCTAGTTTTCTTTTAGTTTGTTAAGTGGTTGCACCTTAAGCTTTAATGAGATATTTTGTTCACTAATCCCTGTTTTTATGTGCTTAATGTAATTGGAAGAAGTCTATGCATCAAATGAAGGCACTGAAAACCAAGAAAAGTAAGAAAAGCAGCAAAAATGAAGAACCAGAATTTTGCTGAAATCAGCTCGAGCCCCCCTGGCCTAAGGGCACTTGAGCGCCAATGCACCAGTTCCTGAGTTTGACTGTCGTGCGCCTGAGCGCTCCATTTTTGGGGGGCTTGAGCTCCAACTTTGCTGACATGGCAGATTTGCCCTATTTCACTCAGAGGCGCGAAGAAATTTGGATCTTTTGCTACCCAAACGCATTTTCTCTTATTGGGAGCTCTTGGAGGCGAGCTAGGAGATGTAGAAACAATCCATCTTCTTCCTTGGGTTCTCTTCTTTCTTCCATTTCCACCATTCATGGAGAGCTAGTTTCATTATTGTTGGGGGATTGTTGTAGCCACTGAACTTTTATGTAAATCACTTTGTTTTGAATGAATATATGTCTCTTTCATTGATTGTTAGTGTTTAATTCCTTCTCTTAATGGTTGTCGTGAAGTTGCTACCCATGACTTGATTTTAGGGTTTGCTTAATATTGGAAAATGTTGGGTAAATCTGGACTTGGGTTAAACACCTAAAGGAAATAGTATTTAGGGATAGAACTAGGACCTTTGATTGTCTTAAAATCTCATTTCGTAATGCAGAAATAACCGTTAGGTTTTCCAAGGGATTGGAGCCTAATGAGGAAGTCTAGGCTCTTTCTACCAAAGGAGTGGAGTTTGAGTAAATTAATAGTTTGACATTGACATATCAATGAAGAGGAAATGATTTTATTTGCATAAGAGTGAAGTAGGTGAAAGCATACCCCCAACAATACCATTCCCCTTCATTTCTAATCTTACCATTTCCAAGTGTTTGAGTGTCAAAGATCACTTTTCTATTTATTGTTTCGTGTTTACTTTAATTGCACAAAAACTCAAATTATGAAAGAATTCTTTAGTCTAGGTTAGTTAGAAATTATATGATTGTCTAGTCAAACGAATCTCTTGGGAAACGATATCCGGTCTTACCGGTTTTATTACTTGAATGATTTGGTACGCTTGTCAAAGTCTCAACAAGGTCCCATCCTCCATGACCTTTCCCATCATTGTTCCACCACAGAACACCTTAATACTTATTTCCTGTCTCCCACTCTGATTTTAAGACTCTTATCTATTCAGCTTTTTGCACTCTTTTGGGAAATGTTTTTGGCCACCATTTCCTCTGCCAAAAGAAATTCCCATCAATTTATCTGTCAGGTCCAATATTAGAATCTCCATCCATCAATCCACCACTCCCAAAACTTTCAGTATCACCAATGTTCATAAGACAATCGTGTGCATCATTCATTATCTCACCAACCAAATTATTAATCCTAAAAATCTCAAGAACATCAGAATCAAGACCAATCCATATGTGTCACTCTTCTCAGCTGCCATTATCTCCCTTGCATGAAGAAAGAGCCATGCTATGCACGAAGGCCCTTTATTACCGTTTGTTTCTCATGCCAAGATCCACAACCCAAGCAGTACTAACTGGATTAGTGTTGAAACTCCTACAAAAGTACTCTAACATATACACCAATCTCCTTTAGCATGTAGTCTATGGTATGAAAACTATTTGCTGTCCTACAACCATTGATTCCATCCTCCACAGTACCATTCTGCTCATCAGCTTCTTCTAGCCTTGCTTTTTAAGGTATCATTAAATTTTGCTTCTAGATGAGATTCACTTCCTACTTACAAGAAAGCCTTGCTTTTTAAGGTATCATGAAATTTTGCTTCTAGATGAGATTCACTTCCTACTTACAAGTTACATGAACTGTGGCAGCAAAAAGGGGATTTTAATAAAGTTCTTTCACTCTCTTCTTTCACTACTTACATCTCCTATGGCTATTTGACTCTGTTGGGAGCTTATTTGTTCTTTGACATGATGCTAGCTTTCAGGAAGAGAGGTTGAAGCTGTCTAGCCATTTAACTGTCCGGAACACGGTTTGGTCTGAGTCTAACCCAGAGTGCTTTTTCCAAATACCAATCCCAGTGAATAATCCTAAGACAGCAGGAGTCACAAAATTAGCCCAGCAGTCCCAAAAGATCACCCTACTACTGTTGGTCTTTGTCCTATACAACACAATTCATCAATCAACTAACTTTGGTATATTAAATATAGACTTGGTCGGTAGAATAAACTGATTATCAAATAATACTATATATGGAATATTTTAAAATTTCGAGTTGTAACAATACATTGCCTATCATTCCCCAATTGTTTTTAGGAAAGAATTAGCAATATGTATTGCAGCAATCCAAACGACTTCTTTAAATATGTATTGTTAACAATACACATAAGTTGTGCCAAAATTGGGCCACATAGAAAGGACTTCAAGAGCAAAATTATTACTTCCTGTTGGAAGTCCCAAACTCCCAATGCAGGTAATCAAAACTTCTGGAATCAAACATCCAAACAAATATATTTTGTAATAAATCAGTTCAATTCTATCCAGAAAAAATTATCACTTCCGGTTGAAATTCCCACATTTGACTAGAGATAAGATCAATTTAAACTTAAAGTCCACTTCTTAACATAGTATTAGAGTCAGGTTAGAATCTATCCTAGCCAGATCTGTGTTTATTGGAGATGTTATTCCACCCACTATAGAACTACTATCAGACTACCCATTAATGTCTAGTTTTACACTCAAGATGTATGTATATATTTCGGCATGAGGGAGATATGTTGAAAATCTCATATCGTTATAGATAAGGTTAATTTATAGTATATAAATGAGTACAAACCTCACTTTACAAGTGCCAGTTTTGTAAGGTTGAGTTAGGATTAAAGTCTATATCCAAACAAACTCAAAGGAATACATAACAGCAAATTGAAAGGAAAGGAAATTAAAGAACCGGTAAAAGATCATCTGAAGAAAAATTTCTCATGAAATTGGCATTTACAAAACATATAATGCATCAACGGGTTCCCTAGATGAATATTGGCATACTTTTAGCATGACTTATCAAGGTGAAAACAAATCAAGTATCATAATAAACATTGAACCATTTTTTTTATTCTAGAGATTTTCCAGACTGGTATGTAGTTGATCAGATAAACACAAGGGCAGTAACATGACCACTATTTCCGTGACTTTTAGAAAAAAAAAAAAAAAAAAAAAAAAAAAAAAAAAAAAAAACTAACCAGGAATCATTTTTTATTAACAAACAATAAGACTAAATAGCCAAACTAACCAAATACTGAATTACACCAAAATGTTTTAACAAATGTAAACAGATAAAAATGACTATCTTTTATGTTACTGGATAACTGTATTAAACCAAATTAAGATAGCAAAGATTGGCAAATAAAAATTTTAGTACATCTCAATTACTCACCATTTCCTGGCACCCCACCAGCTGCTTTGAAAAGATAAGCTGCCTAATAATGCAAAACGGATAATTAGTACACCTCATATGCCTGGCGTAAGCATAAATTAAGAAAGCCAATTGAAGGGACCATACTCTAATGGCTTGTGCATGCGCTCGAATCTTTCTCAATATTTGCCTCTTCTCTTCTTCTTTTTTCAAGTCCAAGGTATAACGAAATCGACGAGAAGCATTAAGCACAAGCGCTGCTTGCTAAAATGATAACAAAAAAAGGGTTTCTTATTTGTAAATACTTAAACAGACTCAAAAATAGCAAATGTAGAATAGTACAATGAAGCTAGCTATTGGTCTTGACAGTTGACAGTAAATTACAAGGCAACATTCATACTGCCAAAAAGCTAAATGAAACTACAAATTAATAAGAGGCGTTTTGTTTACAATAAATTTCGGAAACAAAAGTTATATACATGTAACTATGCAATTTCAGAATATTCAAACCCATGCTTCTTATTTTACCTGGACTTTTCAAATTTATACAAAAATATCAAACATTTGATATCACCTGAGAATAAACTCCTGACATTGTTGTAGCCAAACAGTACAAAAAAGTTTAAACAAAACAAATACATAAGTGATGTTTAATACTAATTACACAAAAAGTAAAGGGACCCAGCCTTCTCGCTGTTCAGAGCAAAAATCCCCTAGTCTCAAATTCATCACTGCGTTATAATAACTTTCCACATTTTTTATGGGAACTAAAATGCAATAGAACATTATAATACTGCCTTTCCAAGAATGAATAATAACCAGAAACCATTTATAAAAACTCATATCATACATGAAAATATTGCATCCTCAAATTCAAATTCCCATGAATAAACTCCCATTTGAATGGGAAGTATTGGATTAGAATTTCAAAGGATTTTAACTATTTTCTAAAAAAGGCTTGTGGTATTCAATTAAGACTTTTAAATGATATAAATAACTTTTTGATATTCAATCAAAACTAATAGAATTTTCTGGGACAACAAAAAAATTTCAAGGTACTCATTTAAGATTTTTGATGAATTATTTTTTGTGAAAGATGTTCATGGATTTGGCATGACTTTTTAGGATAGTGTATACATATCATATTCATGAAACAATCTCAACTAATTCCTAATTGAGGCTTTCCCAGACCTTCCCTTTCTTTTTTGTCAATTGTCAAACTCCTTTTAACAATTCAAACAATCCCTTATCCCTTAGTCGAAGGCAGTATAGACAATCATGTGCAGCACTCGGTATTGAGAATGTATAAAAATTGTATTCGTAAAAAAATCTCAACCAATTCCTTGAGACTTTCTTAGATCATCCCTTTCCCTTTTATCAATTGTCAAACATTTTTTGCCATTATAGATAAAATCCTTTTTCTCCCTTCATTAAAGACGGCATTGATCATGTGCAACACATAATTACTTTTTTTTTCACAATGAATATCTTTCAAATCCATGAGCAGTAATTCTCAACCAGTAATGAAGACTATAGTTTTGAACTATTGTTCAAATCCAAGTGCAGAAACAAGAAGAAAAGGCTAGTACAGCAGAAGATGAAGCTATAATGAATTACATATTAAAATCTTATTAAAAAATTGTATGCTAAAGATTCATTGAGTTTTTTCAAATCTTGTAAATCAATGTAATTCTTTCAAATTCTTACTCAACAAAATACAATTCAAATCAAAATAACAAAATCGCACTCATAAAAGTACTCTAAAAAAATGGTAACTAATAAACATTCAAATCCACAAGAATTTTTTACGTCAAAATAGTCTTTTAAATGTATATCCAATACACTACAGTAAATGGATAAAACTCAACTATTACCATTGAAATATAAAAGCTTCCCTTACTTTTTCTCTCACTGGTAATCATTCTATCCATCCATACTTTGCATGCAGGAATCACCTATTGAAATTCAGTAACCCATTTGGTTTTTAGTGCGCTAATCCAACACTATTAGACATAACTGAATCCCTAAAACTCAGTCTTGATTAGAGTCTTCTATCAACCAAGAGGGTCCACTCAAGAAAATAGCTCTTCTGAAATGAGGTAACAGTGGAAAGAGAATGTATTTAGATCAAAAGAATGTTAAACCAGCATTCACTGACACAGGATTTATCATGCCCACTACAAGTGGCTGAAATTTATATGGCAAGAACAGCATCCTTGAATTCAATAAAAAGATACAGAAAACATCCAACAGTGACTCCATTCAGCTCATTTTTTCTTCATCCACAACTAAGTTAAAGCAATTGTAGGAACCCCTTGTCCCTCTTTCCCCTTCTTTGCACCTCAGCTGTTGTGATAAAACATGGAATGAAAGCAACTCAATCCTTCACTCAAATTTTTAATTTCACTATACATCCCAGCAGTCAGCAGCACAAAAATAAGAGGCTCGAAATCAGGCCTTAACTGCCCCCCTTAATAATAATTCTTGAATTTAAAGATCATGTATAATGCCTGACTACCAAGTATCTCAAGGGGGATTAAGAGCTAACAATTGTGATGCCGGTTGTGAGCGAAAGTTAAGGCTTCTGGTAGTCCTCGTGCACCTTAAAATGCTCTTTGCATGCATGAAACATATTGCTTCTTGTGTTTCATTTCTTTGAAGAAGGAAGGCACTGTATTTAAAGAGAATTGTGGGTATTACTAAATATCCCAAAATTTTGCTAATTGAAGCCAAGTTTCTCAAGGAAGTTTACAAACTTCTAATAGTGACGCCAGTTATGATAGAAACTTATGGACTGCTTCTGTTAGTCCTGGTGCACCTAAAATATGCTCTTCGATTGCATGAAACATATTGCTTCTTCTGCTTAATTCCTTAGCAAAAGGCCAAACTGTATTTTAAGTGATTCATGAGTATTACTGAATACCCCAATTTTTTTCTAATTGAAACCAAGTTTGTCCAAGGAAATTAAAATCTTATTATTATGGTGATGCCAGTAAGGAGAGAAACTTATGGACTGCTTCTGTTAGTCCTGACGCACTTTAAATGTGCTCTTCGAATGCATGAAACATATTTCTTCCTCCTTTTCATTGTTTTACAGAAGGGAGACACCGTATTTAAAGAGATTCGTGAGTATGACTGAATATCCCAAAATTTTGCTAATTGAAACTAAGATTGTCCAGAGAGGGATTAAGAACGTAGATTTGTCCTGCCAGTTCAGAGAGAAACTTATACACTGCTGTTAGTCCTTATGCACTTTAAATATGCTCTTTGAATGTATAAAACATATTGCTTCTTCTGTTTCAATGAAGGGAGACACTGTATTTAAAGGGATTCATGAATATTACTGAATATCTCAAAATTTTGCTAACCGAAAATTTTGATGTTCTCTTCATAAATCGTCAGAGCAGTTTGATAGTAGGACATTTCAATTTTCCAATCCATGTGCTTGGAAAACTAAACACAATATATTTGAGAATAGAATATATAATATTAAAAATGAAATAAGATTACAAAGCTTGTTGCAAATTTGCAGAGAAGGACTTAGGGTGACACTTAATGGATAAGTACTAACATTTAACTAATATGAGATCATATGAGTGTGTGTGAATATATTCTGCTGCATGGGTGCTAAAGTTCGCAATCTGAAAGTTTGACGTCTGCACATGGACCTCAAAACTGCTTCACCCTCAAATATCGCATCAAATAACTAATTTGCATTACTATATGACGTAACTGTTCGAATTTGGAAGCTGTGACTGTATCTTTAAAGCCCCTACTGAGCATCTCCTATTCCTTTCCCATGTGCTGTTAAGTAGAAAATGCAACAAAGAATCGTAACCTCCAAATGCCACAGTAAAACCTCCATAGGGAAAGCACTACTCCAAGATATGCAGCACCAAAAATGTGAACAAAATTATCCCCATAAATTAGGGAAATCCAAGTTTAGTTATAAGAAAACTCTCACGGGTATTACACCATTAACTTTCCTCATCCTCCAGGAAAAACAAATAGTCCAATACTATTTGGTAGAATATATCTCAAAATACCTACACTCATCAACTGCCTTAATCTACAATCACCAAATCTCCCAAAATTTCCATAAAAAATCGCACTAAACCAATCAAATTCGAGCACAACTAGAACATCCACTCCACAAACCCCTAAATTCACCATAAGAGGATCAAGTGGCTTAAACAGTTCAAAAACATAGAAACATGCAGAAGAAAAACTAAAGCACAAGCAGAAGTAAAACAAAATAATAACATCAGAAAGTAAGAATATAAATCAGAAGAGAGAAAACGTACCCTCCAACGCCTGAGGCGTTCAATGGAAGCGTTCTTAGTTCTGGCAATATCAAACGGATCGGATAAATCTCCATCATCGAGGTCAGCGGAACGGAGACTGGCAGGACCAGCCTCAATATCACTCTCCCTCTCCATCGCTTGCCGCGTCGGCGAAGCACCGTTCAGGAAACTACTCATGGTTCCTGAAAGAACTGTCGCAGGAGAGATGGCACCGTCACTTCAGTCTTTTCCCAAGCCAAACAGATCAAGATTTTCCAAATAAAAAAAACCAAATAAAGAATCTCTGGAACTCAATCTCTGTTTATCAATTACACAGTCTGAACCTTGTTTGGGAAAACTCAACAAACTTTTCAGTTCAACAAAATACTATTCTCGCTATCTTTCTTTATCTCAAATTTCAAATTTCAAAGCCACTATCCTAAGTGCGTCTACTACCAGCCTCTCTAGTTCATACCTCTCTGTCACGGGTCAATCGCACTGCGATTAATGTTCTTTCCTTTTCTCACACGGTCTTTGAAATTTTATCTTTTCTAGAAATGCTGCAAATACCAGTACCACTCTTCAATTCTAGTTTCGAGATTCTGCGAAAAATAAAATTCCTCTTTTACCCTCCTGATCTCATAATTTTGACATTTAGTAGCTTTTTCACATTTTGACTCAAGTAAACATGGTCTACCATAGAATGGGCACTAAAAGCATGAATAGTGTAACTTACCAGAAAATACAGTTTTTTGTTTTTGTGAATTGCTGTTAGGAATTGAAAATGTTGAAAACCTACACAATTAAAGTGAATTAGATTGTAACTGTTTATAGTTTTTGAAGCCTTTGCGTAACCGTGTGCACAAGGCAACGTGGTTGATTATGCTTGCTTGAGCTGCAGGTCAAGTTTTTCTGTTGTTCTTTTCTTTTTCCTTTCTTTTGATAATGATTATAAATTATTTAGATTGATACAGTATTAGGGTTTGCTTTGCTGACACTTGTATGTGATGACAGTTGTCCCACATGCAACGAGATTTGAGCAAGAGTACAACCCAAAAAGCGCTGATTCAGGTTCTAATTAGTTTCCTATACAAATTTGAGTATGAAATTTCACTTTTTCAAAATTCATTATAAATTAATTAGCTCTTGTAGTGCACGCATCAACTTTTCATAGAGTAAACTGACAGGAAATAAAAAAACTTCAGAAATTAACAAAAGTGTGAGAACTGATAAAAGATGGAAGGTAGCGTGGCAGGCAGAGGGAATGCATGAAAAAAGGTAAAGCAACGTGGTGTGGTGTAGAGTTACGTGGCAGAACAAATTTAATTGACTAAGTACAATGAATCAAAACTCAAAACAGAGAACAACAAAAAACACCTGGTATATGATAAGAATGATAGAAACAGAGAAAAAGAGTTTATGGTCATTTATTTTGTTGAAGAACAAAAATATGATGATTCGTAAGAAAATATGTGAGGTCGGAACATTCAAGGTAGTTCGAAATATCTAACCTTTAACAATTTGTAGACACCCACTTACCCAACACTCACCTTCTTCTGGTACCAATATTTGGTATGAGTCACAATTTATGACGCAATGTGTTTCCTATGTGCCATGATGGGAAAAAACGCGTGGATGATAAATTATGGAAGGCATGTTGTTTCTTTAATAATCTTTCAGTTGTCAAGTTACACTATAAAAGGCAAAGTTATCGCAAACATGTTGTTTCTTTAACTGAAAAATTTAATGTACAAAGAAGTAGATTAATGTTTATGTATGGATAAAGATCATGCAGATATTTGATTTTATCATTGAAAAATATTTTACCAATTATAAAATTTAAGATAAATGAGTTTTTTACTTCTGGAAATTTATTTATATTAAAGTTAGTAATTTTATATAGAATATATTTATTAAATACTAAATATAAAAATATTGAAAAAATTTGTATATTTACTTCTATGTTATTTTTTATAAAATATGAAACAGATAATCAAACTAATATATAGTTATAATTTAATTATTTAACTGATTAAAATTACAGAAAATCAAAAATTGTAATAGAAATAAATTTAACAAATTCAAATTTTTGTGCATTTTTCCAAAAATCAATATAATTATTTTTAAGTAATGACATGACTGGCAAGCATGGAAAACCAACTTTGATCTAAAAGAAAAGGGAAGAAGTACTTTGTACAAAACATGTTTGTAAACTGCTGAGTTCAAAATTTCAAATTACTGTCACAGTCTTTAAATGGTATTGGATATTGTAAATAACTACAACCAATGGAGTGTTAAGAAATCAAAAACCTTAATTAGCAAATTATGGTTGCATGTCAGTTAAAAAAAAACATGATAAATGCAAATCAATCCACGCATGGTGTTGCAGGTTGCACATATTGAACTGATTTTTTTTTTAATGTTTCTATTAATAAAATTATAATTATTGTATGTAAAAAAACTTTTGAACTGACACACACACACACACACATATATATATATATATATATATATATATATATATATGTGTGTGTGTGTGTGTGAATGTAATAAGATGCATGATTTGGAGAAAAATCTTGCTTAAGGTTATGATTGTCTGACTCACATGAGTTATCATAATCAACCTTCCTTTGTTTTGTATGTATCTTATCAAACAATGCATTCCACTAGACTTTTAGTCAGAAACAGAGTTTTAATTATCTCTAGAAATATCAAACTTGACCCAAATGTACTTATGATACTGTGAAACTCAGTATTTTCAATTAGACCATCTTGTTTGTTATTGACAGAATCTCAATCAGAAGAATTGGAACTAATTTCCTCTTTTGCTTTTCAGGTAATTCAGGAAAATGGAATACATTTTAAAACTTCTTACCTAAATTTGCCTAACCACTATATATGTATCAATCATCCCAATAAAGAAAAGCATAACAAGTATTTTATACTATTATTTTTCTTTTTTCTTCTGGTAAAGTGTCCAAAGATCAAACTCTCTGTTTCCCTTACTAATAGCTCCATTTTTACTAATAACTACAGAACAATCAGAATTGAGATTCAAACAAAATAGTATCAGCTATCCTCCTAGTTCAAAATCACAACTTTCAATCAAACATAATAGTAACAGATATCCTCCTGGTTCAATATCACAGCTTTCAATCAAACATGATATTGTAAATATGGATCACAGACAAAGTTGTAAATATGGATAATGGATCACAGATAATATAATGATCAAGAGATTTATTACCTTTGCAAAAGGATGCTCCAACTCTCTTTCCTTAAGTGCTATGAAATAGTGTATATCTGCAACACCAAACTACTATAACATACAAGAGATGACTTATCTTTTTGTGAAGCAAACTACTGCTCAATCATGAAACATATAGATACACACAAATTTTGCAGCGCTGATTTTTGTTTGAACATAGATGAGTATAAGAAAAACAGCGAAAAGTTGTGCAGACTAATAGAATTGAAATAGAAGAAGAATAGCAGGTAAAGACTGGTAGTTAGCTTGATTCTTAACTTATAGACAAACTAAAGTGAAAAATAAAGTAGAAAACTCTGTCATTGTTTACTCTAAGTAAGTACATGGAAGGAGAGGACATGGTTACTTTTAATTGGAGGTAACCTTTGATGAGAAAAATGAATAGTTGTGACAGTAATAATAGTGCATGTGTAACAAAGTATATGGAGTTGTCATCAGAACACTGTTTTATATTATAACATGCGTACTTTATTAACCTAACCTGCTATACAGATACTTATTTAAATTAATCACTCTAATATATCAGCTAATTTTGAATACATAGTGTCTTACAAAAATGAGGGTAATTCTGAATAGATCACAATCACATGCATGTTTTGAGCAAAAATCAATAGCAGTATAATGTTATGAATTCAACTTGTTAGTCTCTTGAACTTATTCGTTACTTTAACATCCTAGGTTTATCCTGTGCCTCAGCATCAAGCAAGGTAGAGATTGTTAAAGTGAAATACTGTTAAGATTTTCTGGCATGGAGTTGGTACTTTTCTTCTTTGGATGGTGTTATTCTGACTCGTGTTGGTTGCATGGCATAAGAACTGATACCATATACGAGGAATAATGGAAGAGTGTTGATTCTGCGACCATGCACATGGACCTATCTATGACCTATTTATATATTTTTAGATTTTGTGTATTGATATGTAATATACTTTTACATTTATTTATAAATAAGTAAAATGATCATAAAAAATATAAACTTTTTATTTTAAAAAAAAAAGAAATACTTCAAATATGTAAACAAAATTTATGTGAATAAAAGTATTATTTTTCTTAAATTTACTCTGACAGAAAATTTCTAGTGTTAGGAATTTATAAACTGACGTGACTTTTGGTTGTCTTTGTTACTTTACAATTGGTGCATATGAAAGGAGACATTTTTTAGGAGACTTTAATGTTTCTAGTAACAAAGTGTTTTAGTAATCAATTATTGGATTTTTTTTATCTCAAATAATCAAAAGTATTGTAATTATATTGTTTTAAAGTAATATAAATAGTTTAATTAATATATCATCGGGTTATTATATATTTTATAAACCGCCAATTATTTTCAAAAACAACTTTATGTAATTTAATAAATACTAATTTTTCAGGCCATCACATAAAGTCCATTTAAAAGCTAGTGTTTGGTGAACTATCAACCCCAATTTACCAAACCAAAACCTTTTCAAAATACAAAAGAAAAATCATAAAATAAAAAGAAAAATAATAAAACAGTTCAGAACAACTATTTTTGCAATAATTTATGAGAGAATAATCACAACTTTAATTCCTCCATAATTGGATGGTTCTCATCACTTTAACTTTATTTATCTTTACCACTTTAACTTATCCATCAATCAATCAGAAATAGTAAGAAATTACAATAGGAGTATCTATTTTCTTTTAACAGTTAAAATTGCTTGAATAAAAAAATATTTTTCTATTTTATTAAACCCGTGAATAAAAATAGCTTAATTATTTCACCCATGAATATTGGTCATTATTATGAAGTGAGAATTGAAAGAAATTTTGATAGACTAAAATCAGCAATACCTTTTGAACGAAGGAATCAAATTCATTTGCCGACGAATGATGAAATACTAAGAGGAATGCCTTAAGATTTAAGTATGCTTTCAAGGAAAAATAGTGACAGAAAAGGATTAATATTTATAGGAAGACTTCAAAAGCAAGTGAAACTTTTCTTTTTCTTAAGAAAAAGATAATTCACTTCTTAGTCTTATAAACAAACATAAACAAATTGACTCTTTATAAATGAGAGAACTGACAAAACTAACACGACCGTAGAAAATCAAACATTAAATCTGATATTCGAATTTTGAATTTCAAATATTGGTAAGCAAACTTTTCAAGGAAGATGTCGTGTCGACCTCAACATGGGTGTTGAGTTTTTCAAAAGAGGAACACAAGATTTCATATCAAATACACAGTTCCAACATCTTTAATACACTATATTGTACTAAATAAATTATTATATTATTTATAATAAAAAATTGTAAGATAATTAATTTATCATCTGTAGTTATTATATATCATATTTATAGTTTATTTTTATTAAACGTGTGATTTTCAATTCACGGTATTTTTAGAGTTCATATTAGAATTTTGATAAGATGATAATAAGTGCTTATGTTTATTGGACCTTTTATTTTTTATTTTTTGTTTCGTGTCATGCATTTTTTTTATAAAAAAAATTGATTCAAACATTTTTTAAAAATAAACGTGACTATCTTTTTGATAAAATTTTGTGGATGAATAAAAGTTTGAAATTAAGAAGAGAATATACTCTTTCATTCAATAAATGAAACTCGTCTTTCTATGACTTTTTTTGTGTTTTTTAGTTTGTATTTCATATTACATGATTGATCCTATACGTTTTTTTAAAGTTATTTAAACATTAAAAATCTTTGTTAAATATTGGATACTTTAGAAGCTTGATACTGGAGATAAATTATCTTTTATTCATTCTAAATATATATTTTTAATGTAAATTTATATAAATGAATAGTGATATGCTCTTAAAGGAGATAATTAAATATAACATCTTCTCACTCAAACAACATGTCATATAACAAAAACTAACTCAGATGACTAAAGCTTTATCACTTACATATCCTTGCTTGACAAATGGAAGGTCTAAATTGAAAGAATAGAAATAATTGTTCTACATTTCTCTCACATCAAATAAAAACTTATTACTAATCATGTTATCAATTATACAAGATACCACAATAACTTTTTTAAATAAATATGGTAAATACATTGCAAATAAATACATAAAACCATTTTTTATTTCTATGTTTAAACATACATATAAAACCATGATTTCCTAAAAATTTAAGTAAATGATAATATTAGAAACGTAAGTACGAGTTAAAAGTATTTATTACATAATAAAAAACAAAAAAAAAATCCAAAAACACTTTATTTTAAGTAAAATTTATCCTCCTTAAAATCCGAGAATCTTTAACCAAAAATTTAAATATATTATACAAGTACACCGATATGTTGACAAAATGAGAAATTCTTTGTTACTTTATTTTCGGCTGAAATGTTGGATATTGACCAACGCCATTATAGGAAAAAACTTCTGAATGTGATAAATGAATTTGAGCACATTCTGTATTTTGTTTTGACAAATGTTGCTGCCAAAGTTCTTTCGGTGGCATAAACTTTTAGAATACTGTTCATTAACAAACTACATTAATTGTTTTAGTTTTCCACAAAAAATATTTATTATTTTTGTTTATCGTATTTAGAGACAATTTTTATAAGAAAACTTCATGTAGTTTTTGTAGTAATTTTTCTTAACGAAATTTATAAAAAAAAAAAAAATCTTGATATGATGTTTTCCAAACAATTAAGAATATTAATGTAAGTGTAGGAGATACTATAGTAATTTCACAAAACTTTAAGGATAGTTGCTCTGGTGCAGGTCAACTTTCAATGTCTATGAAATAGTTAAGCAGCTCCTAGAATTGTTTACTACTTCAAGTTTTTTTATTGTTATTTGCCCAAATTATTCGTAAGATTTTTTTAGAAGAAATTTTAATGTCAATTTAAAGTTTGACAATTTAAATATTAATAATATAGTAAATATAATAACCTATTTCCTTACATCAAACTTATATTTATAAATTTCAAAGTGGAAATTCAATTAGCAAGAGTCTAACTACAATTCAATTGGTAATAATTACACTTTTTTTTCACCTTAAGTTGTTTCAAATCAAAGCTAATTGCCTTGACAATTAACGAATCAGTTAGATTTTACGACTGTTCAATAATGATATTGATTTATTCGAATGCGTAGTTAATAGTTAATTGTCTGGTACGTGGTTGACCGGACAATCATATGATACACAGGTCTCTTAAGCATGGGCCTGCTATAACTAGTGAAGAGATTTGTATTGGGATGAGTGTCTACTGCCTTTCGGTCTTTTCGAGGTGATCGTCCTAGTCGTTTATTTCATGGACCTCTAGATTGTTCGGTTGAATGGTTAACAATCCCAAAATTTTAAACATATGATCATTGAGGGAAGGACGTGTGACACTTTGAATATCGCATCAGCCAGAATTAGAATAGTCAGATGTGAATAGTTGAATCTAACTTAATCCAACAACAGGTGATACCTCACTAAAAGTCCTTTTTTACTATAAATGCAGGTGGACCTTGCCAGTCATTTCACCTTTGCCTTATACTTTTCTCTTCCAACCAAACATCTAATACTTCTTTTGCTTTTAGGTGATAATTTTGACTATTGATTTGTCATCGTTTGGAGAGTCCGCAAGAAGGAACGGTCGAGGGTACGTTAATGACACATTATCGTCAGTGACATTGATAGTGTCTTCTTCAATTTTGAAATCAACCAAACAAGAGATAGACTTTATCGACAACATAAATATTAACAAGATCACACATGTCATTTTTTACGAAGTCGACATCACATTATAGATCGACGAGACTAATAAGGGCACAAGGTTGCTCAATCACTCATGATCATCCCACAATGTGAAAGAGTACGTCACCTACTTCTACATAAGGCATCGATTATAATGGTGGGCAATGTTAAGTTCCCTGCTGCTGATGTTAAGTGCTTCAATTTTATTGTTTGTAAAAGAAACAAACCTCCCAAAAGCTTTATATTCGGTGATTTTTATATACGTACTCTTATTCAACACAAAAGTTTTAATCAGAAAATCCAGATCAGTCTTGTAATGAAATCTATGTTTCACAAAAACTAGAAAGCTAGTTGGTAGTTGGGATTTGATAGCTATTTGCTGAAAGAAGTTATTATCTCTGAAGCCTTTTGTTGGAAAAGTATGGAAATTTTCTATAATAAAATTTACGGGAAACAAAATAAATACGACATGATTGTAAAATATACAAAATAAATATTTATAAAAATACTTAACTCATAATCTAGTTACACCCTTAAAATATAAATAAAATAAATATTTTTATGTTATTATCTTCTTCATGAAAATTAATACTAGGGCTGTTGGTAACTATTCTAACCATCCCTTAGTTGAATATTAATTTCAATCTATCTTACCAACAGTTTAAAATAGACTTTAAATCGATCTTATAAAAATATTTATAAAATTTTATTTATATTCATTTATATTTTATAAATTATTTTATTCATAGATAATTTATTTGAAACTTTTAATATATTTTTTTTATATATGGATGATTTGATTGCAAAATAATATATCTAATTAATGAATAATTTTATTAAAATAGACTCTAATTTATAATTTTAATATTATACTAAAAAATAAAAATTAAGTCTAATTTAACCTTAAAAAGTTACTTTATAAAATGAGGTTTTTACATATACTATAATTTACTTTATCTCTAAACTGTTTGGTCTTCTAATATATCAACTGTGTTTTAAATTTAGCATACAATACTATTTGTTGTTTTCCATAATCTTTTGTCAATATATTATTAAACCTATGAGCCAAATGATAATCCACATTTGCAAACAAGCTTGTAATATGAACATAGTGATGAATATTGGTGTGAAGTTTTGGTCAAGATCCACCAACTAGCAATAAGGAATTAATGCACGAAGTTTTGTAGAAACTATATGATTGTGTAGTTTTGATAAATTTATTTGTAAAACTAATATTGAATATTCTTAATCAATTAATGTTCAATTATACTATGAATGTTCATGGGGTAGAAAAGACTCCACACACTGTAATGCATGTATTTAGTCATTAATTGAACTTTATTTCAATAAACATATGTATACCAGCAAATGAAATGTTAAATAATCATTTTTTTTAATACACTTTTATTGTAAATTAAAATTGATTGGAAATTACAGAATTTTATAAGTCTTACCCTTCATTAATGCATTACACTGTTAATTTTATTATTTTGAAAGAATTTTTTAAAGATAATTTATTGGAAAACACTCCTCTATTTATATATATATAACAAATAAAAAATTGTGAAATCTTATCCATAGCACATAAACTTTACGTGGGCATTACGGAATGATACATTCTTATTTGAGAAAGAAAATAACTAATGTTTGACTATGCACATAAAGGAAGTCTCGTAAAATCTTTTAATATTTAACTTAGAAAAAAGTTAATATAAAAAAATAACTGGTGATTCTTTATAAATAAAATAAAGAGTTAATGTGAAATATTAAAGATAATTAGTGTTATATTCATGTAGAAATTGGTTTAAAAGAGACCAACATCATATATTTTTTAACATTTAAAAAATTAGTTGAAAAGCATGCTTGTTAGATATTGTAGGTCTTAATCCCATATGAGTTTTAAATATTTAAAAAATTTAGTTGAAAGATAATATTTTTTAAAAATTTGATGTTGGATATTTAGAAGACCAAGTCATATCTCTTTAGATGTGGAAATGATAGATGTCTAATGATGTTTAAAATATTAAGATAAAAATAAATTTTCTTGTATTTTTAGATGTCAAATTTTACAGGGGATCGATGTCATGTAGTTTTTAAAATATTAAAAAATTTAATACAAAAATTATTTTTCTATACTAATTAGACGTTAGTCCATTATAGATTCGATGTCTAATAAAATATGATATTGATCCCATAGAACCTTATATCCAATTAATCCATGGGACTAGTCTGTCGAACTGGCATATCGACCTTAACCATTTTTTTATCCACAAATATAATTATATCACTTTTTTTTTAAAAAAAAATCCTCTTATATAAGAAAAATAAGAATTGAATGTAATTGTTTGATATCATAAAATTAACTATATATTAAATAAAAAAATAAATAAAAGAGATTGTGTGAAAGATTTTTTTGTTCTCTTTAACTAACCATATTTAATGTAGATGACTCAATTTTAGAATATAAAAATAGTGATGGATATGGTGACATTTATTTTATTGATGTGTCAAAATTTTGGTCAAGTTTAATAATGGAAAATAATCGAAAGTTAATGTATGAAATTTCATGGAAACTTATTGTGTGACTTTAATGTGCCTGTCTACAATAATTTCATTATGTGATGCCATCATCTTTATTTTTTTTATCAATTAGCAAGCAGTTTCTATGAATTTTCCTATGATGGACACAACTCCACAATCTTTATATGTGAATGAAATACTTGTTATTTCAAATCTTGTTGTGCCTTCTCTTCCAACAATGTAAATAAGACTAAACATATCTTAGTTATATATATATATATATATATATATATATATATATATATATATATATATATATATAAGCTTAGACTAATTGACTAGCAATAAATAATTAATGCATGAATTTAATGTTCAAAACTAGTATATCAAATGTTGATATGCCTTTTTGTTTCCATAAATATAATATAAATTTATATTTGTTTTCCTGGTCAATTATTTGAATTAAGTTTTTCCTACACCTTTTTAATGTTTTATTTTAAACAATCTTACACCTTATAATACACTTTTATTCTTTTTATGTTTTTAGTTTTTTTTTTATACTACTTGCAAATTATTTATTTAATTGATGAGCATTTTAAGGGAAATTTGCAAAGTAAAAGAACAAACTATTAGTCATTTTTAAAGAATTCATGGAAATACATTTAAAGATTTTTTTTTCAAAGAAATTATAACTTTTTATTGTTCTCATAAACTCAATGATAATATATTCAAGTTATTTAATCACTTATGTGATATATATATATATATATATATAGGGGTTTGCTAACTTGCGTACGCCTGTTTTTCAGTTGGTACATTTTAGCAATGTGTACCGGGTTTTAGTAGACAAGAATACCCTTATATCATGAATTCTAAGTTATAAGGTTAAGGGTATTTTAATAGTTTTCATTCTCAAAATTAAAAAAATAAAAAAAGAAACCCCCCATCCCTTATCCACCTCTCTCATTCCTCTCAACCTTTCTCTTTCATCTCTTTCACTCCAACATTTTCTCTGTCATCCCTACTATAACCCTAATTGAAAAAAAAAAATCAAAAACACTTGTTTTATTTTAATAATTTTCATTCTCAAAATTAAAAAAAAAAAACCTCAAACCCTTACTCACCTCCTTCATTCCTCTCAACCCTTTCTCTTTCATCTCTCTCACTCAACACATTTCATCTGTCATCTCTGCATTAGCTCTAACTAAAAAAACACTCATTATTAAATAAAATGGTTAGAGAAAAAAAATACTTACATAAATAAAAAAAAATAAAGCACCTAATTTTTTATTTATATAATTATAAATAAAATTTCAAGATTTAGAATTTTTATTGTTTGATTTTATAATTGAGAATTTTATTATATTTTGATTTTTTTTTTCTTTAGTAAAGGAAAACAAGTTAATGAGTTTCTACCAAAAAAATTAAATGGCCACGGAGCAATGTTACGTAGTAGCCTCAGAATGTAAAGGAATGTAAAGAAAGAAATGATGTTCATAAGTCTTGGTGCAAGTTGTG